>NC_064048.1:8084514-8217487 GCF_932526225.1 Nematostella vectensis | reverse complement strand
TGTCAACTAACTGAAATTCATGAATATTGTTAGATTTTACAAGTTTTGTGCACACTAGAAACAATTCTGCATTATTTTGGCCTAAAAGTGTGGTAAAGCAGCAGAAATGATAATGATTTGAATGTAATATGCTGGAATTGCATTGTTTCTATTATTTTGTGCCACTAATTTACTTTGCGTATTCTAGCGGAAAATTATGTGATCCTGTGCTTTGCAAGTGTGTACCAGAATTAAAACTAGCCACAATCATCTCCAGAAAACTAACCCAACAACCCCTTTCTAAATGCTCCGAAGCATTAAGCAGACTTAGGAGAAAAATTTGGTGACAGTTAGCTTATATGATGTCTTCAGATGAAAATCACCTCCATTCCCAACCCTGGATCTGTCTCTATGGGTGTGTTCATTAGAAATGAGGTATAGAGACATGAAAGCCCCACAGAAAATGTAGGTTAAAAAGACAGAATCATTTTCGAACATTAAAGATTATAGTTTTGATCAGGCATCCCATTTTAGACTGACAATGTTATGAAAATTACAAAATAAGGTAACTGAATGATCAATTGTCAATTACACCAACATGAACTCTCTTCTTTTGAACAGAAATTCTGTCCGCTTTACTAAAGGGTGCAACTAAGTTTACATGAACATTTCATCTTTATAAAAGAAAGTCTTTAAATGTACGGCATGTATGTTTATACCAAGCCAAAGAGAATACGGCAGAAATTGCTTTGTTTATTTGGCAGTATCCCCCCAAACTTTGCATCATGCACTGGATTTACGTAAAATAGCATGGTGTAAGATAGGTATAAAATGATTTATTATAGCATGCTTCAGAAAATTCCACTTGTCATGTATCTCAAGAGCAAACCCCCTGAAAAAATATCCCAGATATATAAGCCCATACCCATGTGCTCACTAGGCCAGTCCTTTTCATCGATTATCATTATTCGCAACTGCTAGCACCCCAACCAAAACGAAAAGGCAAGACGAAAATGGTTCACCGCAACCCTGCTTCTTGCTTGTTTTAGCCGGCTACCTTTCTTCTGTGACTTTAATGTATGCGAGTTACCTCCTCAAACACGCTATTAGGTACTGAACGTGATATTCCATGATACGGTAGTCACTTGCGAAAATGTTAGCAAAAACTAAATGGCGGGGTACCATGAGATACCCACGAGGTATTCGCTTGTTCAAAGCATCAAAATGATGACAAACTATTGTAGATTCTGTCGATGTATTTCCTTTTTTGCTGACACCGTCCGGACCTAACGAAAGTCCCAACTTTCTCAGATCGATCGGGCACACATGAGGGCGAAATTTTGAGTGACGTTAGCCATAAATCTTTAAATAAATATTTTCTCGCCACGATCGCACTGACACGGCAAAAAAGTCCGCGTTTTCTGTTCGGATAATGCGAGGGAAATTCGCAGAAAACGCAACAAAATCTTGGCATTTTCCTCGAATTATCCGATCGGAAAACGCGCATTTTCCTCGGCATCTTCCTAACAGTTTTCCAAGTTTGGAGTGCGTTTTCTTTCACGTTTTCCAGAATTGGGAAATTCAGGAAAATGCGAGTTTTCCAAGCGTTTTTCTTCTAAGGAAAACGGAAGGGAAACTCGCGTTTTACCAGACGGGAAATGTAAGTTTTCCTACTTGATCATTGTAGGATTATTCGAAGATAATGCGCGTTTTTCCTACAGGATTATTTTAGAAAATTCCAGTTTTCCCAGCATTTTCTCTATAGGATTATTCAAGATAATTCGAGTTTTCCCAGCATTTTGCCTACAGGATTATTCGAGTTTTCGAAGCATATTCTTCTCAGGATTATTCCTTCAGAATTCGGGTTTTCTCCGATTTTTCCCGCTGGATCATCAATCTTTTACCTTCCTCTCTCAGAGTTGTCTATGTATTTAAAGATAACCAACACATTATGTTAATAAAATACAAATTTATTTAACATGTCACATCGTATCGTAATTTTACATAGCACTAAATAGTTTCTTGTAAACGTTCCCTGCTTAAAATCCTATATACTTTAAATAAACAGCATGTCATTATAATCGTTCATATTAAATAACAACTTGTAATCGCTCTCAAATAAATAAGTATTTAAACTATTTTAACTCGCATAATACCCTGGAGACCAGAGGCTCCGAGAGTTTTTCGAGCGAAGCGAGATTTTTCGATTCTCCCGCCCCCTAGCATGCTGGGAAAAGCGGATATTCAGCCTCTGGAACCCCGGGTACTCGCATAAACAATTGGAACGTAAAAGAATACCTAATAACCCTCTCATTTCTAGTAACAATAATATAATTTTCATATAAAAGGTACTGTGCAATACAACTTCTACTTAGTAAAATCGCTGAGTTTCTCTAAAAACATTCGATAAAAAAATAACTAAATGAGCATTACTAAATAAATAAATGCCACAAGGTGAGGGTCAAAAAAGAAAGATCTTTTTTTAAATAGAACATATTGAACTTTTACAACTGCAGTGAGCACCTGTGTATAAGAACCTGTTGGCCTAAAATGTTCAAATTAGAACCCCATTTTTGTATAAGAATCTATTAGGCCAAGCATTTGGAGCAGGTTCATAATTTTAGAGATGAGGATGGTCAGGAAAAAAAAAGAAAAATAAGAAGACTCTTTTTACAATCTACATCAATAAGTCTGCCTGACAATGCTACCATAACTTCATATAAAAATAAGAATCTACTATAAGAGGAAGAGCCTATAGTAAATAGCCTAAAATATCACTGAGCACCTCTCATATAAGAATATGTTTAGGCTATAGTAACTCAGAAAAAAGTGGGTTCTTATTGTGGGTGTTTACTGTGGATGCATGGCAAGAAGGGCTGTATGAAATGCCATGAAATTCTAGATACTACTACTTGGGCTTTCCAGTGATCCAGCCATGGAGAGCCTCTATAATGTCTCCTGGTGCTTGCTTACTGACAATCCCAGAGTCTACAATTGAAGAAAACATGTCCCTTCATGCCTTACATCTAGTTGTTGATATAAAGATCCCAAGGTTTTCAAAGAACCAGCTGGATAACCCATCATCATGTTGCATCCTGGCTTTGCTTCTCTCTCCTCTGTGGCAAAAGACGCTTGGTGTTATTTGATTTCTACAATGAATACATAAATGGACATTGAAAATGTTAACTGTTTTTGTTATATAAGAGCTTATGCTCAGGGTAAGGAGACCATGATCCATGAGTGGGTGCAAATTCAACTATTTGAGATTATTAGGTGGTGTTTCCCGTCCCGATTTCTAGAAAAACAAAATTGTGGGTGGGTGGCATTTTATTTTATTGTCTGTATTTCTATTTTTTCTGCTAATATGTTTTTTTACATGACAATACATGTTTGGAAGACAACATAGTATATATCTACATTCTTCAGAGCATTTTGTTATCAAAAACTACTTATGTTTATTCTGTAATGTTTACAAGGCACTAGGTTACTTATAGTTTAGTTTAGCCTTTTAGTTAATCATAACACATATTTGTTTAAGTGGCCCCAAAAATGACACGGGCAGGGAGAGGAAACAAATTTTACTTGGCCCAGTCTGTACTTATTTGTTATGTCCAGATGCAATAATTTGAACGAATTAAAGTATTCAATCAAATACTTATTTATAATCAAAGACAATCGAATTATGTTCAATAATCAAATAGAATCTAATTATAAAAATTCTTCAGGAAATCGAACACATTCGAACGCTTGGTTGTAATTCGATTGTGTCGGTTATACCTTGGAGTACCAAGCACAGAGTAAATTGATCTTATGTAGTTTATGTCGTTGGGGCTTCAGTTTAATGGCGCCTATTCACCAAATCGACGTGCCTTAAGATAACGCGTCTAATAAACACACATAGAAAGGAGGAAACACTTTGTCCACATTTTCTAAATCTTAAACTTGAGTTGAAAAGCAAACTTACACATAACATTATCGAGATAAAGGCTATTTGGCTTTTTTACAACCTCATCATCTCAACGAGTGATTGTCTGAATGCCAAAACGCTCGTAATTAACCGATTGACTCCTGGCTATTTTTGAGCTGAATATACAAAAAACAGACTGAAAACAGATACCTCCCCCCTATTCAGAGTTTTATACAGCCCGTCAAAGTCAAACACAGCTGCACCTAGTCAGCGGTATCCAAGCTTTCCAACAGTGCTTTGCGGTCCCCACTTTTAATCCCTCGTCGTTGTGCTGAAGCCAGCACAAGTTGATGGTTGCTTGTATTTTTCATAAAAAAATACAGCTATGAGCATATTAGGAGAGTGTCTCAGGACATCATGAAGTCTTTTGGGGCATAATTGAGTGCTTTGCTTATGGATATTTGCAAGCAAAGGTGGATTCATGATGATTTTTTCTTGTTTGGCTTTGCCCTGATGAGAAAATAATTTTCTAATGAATCACCACAGCTCTCCTAAATGCTGTCTTTTCTGAAACCAAATTGATTCAAAAATTGTTTACACTATTTGGCTGAAGAGTAGTTGCCAACACCTTGGTTGGATGCATATCTTCAAGACCATTTATCCCTTAGACTGATGCCTGAGTATTTATGATTTTTTGGGTTGTGGGTACTTCCCAAAGCCGGTACAGGCCGGTTGAGGGGTCAATGTGTTTATCAGTGTTTCTACCAGAATACTCACCATTTCGACTTGAATTCTCCTTGAGCACGGGTAAAGGCCAGTTTCTATAGCTGTTGTAGAGAATTTTTCACAAAAACTCAGCTGAAACCCGCTATAAAGCTCACAAAGACTGATCCAACCGAGTTTTCTTTTGAATTTGAATTTTGCCTGGTTTCCACCCACTGGACCCAGTACTCGCGCCATGAATTCACAGGTAGCCCAAAGCCAGATCCCCTCAATAACTCCGCCAATTTGTTCGAGAGGATCTATTTTAGGCAAGGAACCGGCATCTTGCATCTTTTATTACTCGCGTTATCCTTCTCGGTAAACGCCGGGATAACGCGATGGATTTTTCCATAATTTCCCTACCAAGGAATATGCGAGAAAAATGCGACCAAACGCTGTTATTTTAAGTTACGGGGTTAATTTTTCATGCGTTTTCTAGACAGGAATTTTTTTTATATTACTTGCGTTATCCTCTCGGTAAACGCCGGGATAAAGCGATTGATTTTTCCAAATTTTCCTACCAAGGAATATGCGAGGAAAATGCGACCAAACGGGGTTATTATACGGGGTTAATTTTCCATGCGTTTTCTGGTCAGAAAATCTTTGGATTACTCGCGTTATCCTTCTCGGTAAACGCCGGGAAACACGATGGATTTTTCCAACATTTTCTTGCCAAGGAATATGCGAGGAAAATGCGACCAAACGGGGTTATTTTACGGGGTTAATTTTCCATGCGTTTTCTAGTCAGGAAAATCTTTGGACTACTCGCGTTATCCTCTCGATAAACGCCGGGAAAACGCGATCGATTTTTCCAAATTTTCCTACCAAGGAAAATGCGAGGAAAATGCGACCAAACGGGGTTAGTTTTTCCATGCGTTTTCTGTTAAGTAAAAGCTTTAGATTACTCGAGTTATCCTTCTAGGTAAACGCCGAGAAAACGCGATGGATTTTTCCAAATTTTCTTGCAAAGGAATATTCGAGGAAAATGCCTGGAATATCTCAGATTAACGGAGCCTGAAAATGTGAGATTATCTGATGTGGAAAATGCGAGGAAAACGCCATGGAAAATCTCTAATTTTACAAGGACGGGAAAATCCAAAGAATATTTAAGATTATTGCGGATTTTCTATACGTTTTCTCACTTAGAAAATTAATGAAAAACGGGGACTTTTTTGCCGTGTGATTCTCTTTACAAAATGGCGTCAGGCTTCCTCTAGCATGCAGTAAACGCAATAAATCACATGGGAGGAGTATTATTCGGCCGACAGAAGAACGTTTTCTGCGTGGCTGAGGCTATGGCCGCCTTTTTGCATAAACATGAGGTAAACTGATACCTCCAATTTTAGTTATGACCCTAACCGCTTATCCATCAATGTTTGTTTTAAAAACTGTCGTTTTACTTGTCTCTCGCTCAATTCCTTATTTGGACATCACATACCAATTAACTTGCTAGCAGTGCAGGGTAACCATATTTGGGAGTCCAGCTTCAATTATTCTTTTTTTTATCCTCCCAGTGTACGCCGAAAATTTTTATAGATTTTGTTAAGTTAAATCTCGATTTTTGCCCTCTCTAGCTATCAGCTTTATTCAGTAAAATCCAAATTTGCAATTTATTGGAAGCCTGTGCTTTCTGCTAAAGCATAGTAACTGCTCGTTCGCCATCTTGATTTTGCCATGTTATCCAGTGGTTAGCGATGAAATCCCATCTCTCGAGGCGCGATGACTTTAACCACGCTTACAAGGCATTCGGAAACCTAGGTATCACCGACAGAGCAAAAATATGGCAAGTTTTCACAAAATAAGGTACTTAGGTAATCTTGAATTTTTGCATAGAGGTTCATTATCTTATGTAAACCAACATATCCAAAAATTATTTTTTTCTAATGGATTTTTCTTCGTGATATGATGCTTGAAGTGCAATTTTCAAATGTTCAAAGTATGAATTCTCCTTGTTTTTAGGAAGAAGTCGGGCTCTGATCAGAAATTAAGCCAACTTTGCTCGCTATTATTTAAATTTCAAACCTTCTAAATTTCTTTAAAATTTGGATTTAAGCTTCTGGTCAGAGGAACTCCTTGTATGCGGAATCTTGAGCTTATACATTGAGAATGGGAAAATTTTATGTCATTTTTTTCCCTATGTCGGCATCACCCTCATCACCAGGTATTTTAGGTCGATTCATTCAAAATAGCAGACGAATGATAGGGGTCTAAAGAGGGCTGTTTCAAGTGACCTTAGGTAGCAGGTCAAATAATTCGGGCAGGTTTCATAGATTTAGATGGAAAGCTTTAAGCACGCGCGCACACTTATAAAAGGGACTTGCCTTAGGCAAGCTGTCATTCGGAATTTCACTTCACTATGTGCAGAACTCAGAATACACCTTTTGTTTTTCATTACCGAGAAATACGCATTCATTTTAGCCAAAATTACAAACATTTACGCCGATGTACTGTCATTTAAGCGAAAGTAAAATCATTCGAACTAAAAGGAAATACATTAACGAGCTTTACATAATTGAGTGCACACAATTGCATTTTCTTCACATTCATTTACACTATTCAAAAACCAGGAATAAAAAAACTATTTTCATTTGCGCGTTGATACATAACAATAACACAAACAAAATATCAATAATACAAGACCTCGCAATCAATACAGTAAACGAAATATTCAGACGAATTGCGCGGACCTCAATTTGGAGATAATATCCTAAATGATTTATTATTACTTAAACATATTTTACCCGTGCAGTTGAATCCATCACCGGTGAATCAATGGCTACATTTGCAAGTGTACGAGCCAGCGATGTTATCACAGGTAGCGTTAGCATGGCAACCGTGTAAACCCTTCGCGCATTCGTCAATATCTGTGAAAATACAATAAGTGGTAGCACCCGACACATCTTCATGGGAAATGTTAGGAAGTTAGTCAATCTTTCCTTTGTTGTTGTTACTTTTATTGTAATATAATGACAAACTATTATCCATAAACATAACCTCATAATTGACGTGATAAATTCAATAGCTAAAAATATTGCTGCGAAGACGCATGTGGTCGTGCTTAAAGAACGTTTAGAGCAAAGTGTGTATAGTGCAGTCAGACGATTTTCGCGGACCTCAATTTGTAGATTATATCCTAAATGATTCATTATTACTTAAACATATTTTACCCGTGCAGTTGAATCCATCACCGGTGAATCCATGGCTACATTTGCAAGTGTACGAGCCAGCGATGTTATCACAGGTAGCGTTGGTATGACAATTGTGTAAATTCGCGCATGCAATGAATATTTCGTTCACTGTATTGATTGCGAGTTCTCGTATTATTGGAATTTTATTTGTGCTATTGTTATGTATCAACGCACAAATGAAAATAGATTTTTCATTCCTGGTTGTCGAATAGTGTAAATGAATGGTAAGAAAATGCAATTGTGTGCACTCGATTATGCAAAGTTCGTTAATGTATTTCCTTTTAGTTCAAATGATTTTACTTTCGCTTAAATGAAAGTACATCGGCGTATTTTGGCTAAAATGAATGCGTATTTCTCGTTAATGAAAAGCAAAAGGTGTAGAAGAGCCAGAAAGCTATATTATATTTCAAAATTAGCCAGAAACACACCATTGAAGTGAACGCAATTTATTATTAGCCTTTTCTTAGAGAAAAACGAAAAATAACGGAGGATTAGACTGGTTTTGAAGTAATGAATTTTGCAAATTTGTTGTTTGTCAGCGCGCGCACCTGATTGACGCCATTAAAAATGCGCGGGCGCATTGTCTGATTTCTCAAAGACATATTCTGTTGTAGTCTTTAAAGAGAATTGACTCCAAACACTTTCCCTAATAAATTGCCGGATAATTCTTTAACATTATCTTTTACTTTAAATGTGTCGTAGTTTGTCGTACGACATTACTTTTTGCTCATTTTCTTCTGGCAGTTTAGGTCCGCACTCAATAAAGTCCATCTGTGAATGACAACGACTTGCGCGAGAGCTTGCGGAAAAGGGGGCGAAGCTATCCCTTAGATAGCGCGCGTTCGTGCTTAATGAGATTTTTCTAGTTCTAGTTTCTAAGAAATTTTAGTTTCTAACAGTCGTTTTCGTCTTCTTTTCCCAGAATTCATGCAACTGCACCGAGGAGTACATATGTAGAGTTAACTTTGCGGACAACACTCATCGCTGTGAATGCCAGAAAGGATCATCTTCAGGCGCATGCGCAAACGCCACACGCGGTAAGACCGCCAAAGCACATGTAATGATTACTGGGATACCTGTGGTAAGACCTCCAAATAATATGTAATGATTACTGGATACTTGTGGTAACACCGCCAAATCAAATTTAATGATTACTGGGATACTTGTGGTAAGACCGCCAAATCATATGTGCTGTCTTATTCACGTGTTGACTGCAATACCGAAAACAACTGTCATAACTTTGACCGATATTTTGATACATTCTTTATTCTTTCCCTAGTAAAATCGTGCGATTCAAGCCCTTGCAAAAACAATGCAACCTGCATCAACAAGGAGGACAACTCTGGCTACAACTGCACTTGTTCTGCTGGGTTTACAGGAAGTGACTGTGAAACTCAAGGTCAAAAAATATTAATCAATTAAAACGAATAAAAAATGCTTTGACTTTCGATCGGTACTTTTCTATTTCTTCAAAGTGATAACGTGTGATTCAAGTCATTGCAAAAACGGCGCAACTTGCGTTAATAAGGAAGAAAACGCTGGTTGCTGCACTTTGTTCGGCCGGGTTTACTAAAAAAGATTGTGAAACTCAAGAAAAATTGTTCTGAACAAGATAAACAGGAAAACAGATGCAAATCCTTTAGTATTGATGAACGGTGTTCTATTCTTTCGTAGTAAAACCATGTGATACAATTCCTTGCAAAAACAATGCAACCTGCACTAACAAGGACGACAACTCTAGCTACAACTGCACCTGTTCTACTGGGTTTACGGGAAGTGACTGCGAAACTCAAGGTAACAAAATATAAATCAAATAAAACGAAAAAAAAATTATTTTTAGCTTTTGATTGGTGCTTTTCTATTTATACAAAATTATAAAGTGTGACTCGAGTTCTTGCAAAAACAATGCACCCTGACTAAAAAGGACGACAATTCTGGCTACAACTGCACTTATGTTCTGCCGGGTGTGAAACTCAAGAAACTTGTTCTGAACTAGATAAGAACAGAAAAATGCAAATGCTTTAGTATTGATGAGGTATTCTATTCCTTCGTAGTGAAACCATGTGATTCAAGTCCTTGCAAAAACAATGCAACCTGCATTAACGACAAAGATAACTCTGGCTACAACTGCACTTGTTCTGCTGGGTTTACGGGAAGTGATTGTGAAACTCAAGGTAGCAAAATTTAAATCAAAATAAACGAAAAATAAAACTGCTTTAACATTTGATCGGTGCTTTTATATTCATTCATAGTTAAGCCGTGTGATTCAAGTCCTTGCAAAAACAATGCAACCTGCACTAACAAGGAGGACAACTCTGGCTACAACTGCACTTGTTCTGCTGGGTTTACCGGAAATGACTGTATAACTCAAGGTAGCTATTATATGAAAAAATAAAGATATGAATAAAATAAACAAAACTGCTTTAGCTTTTTATTGGCGCTTTTCTATTTCTACAAAATTATAAATTTATAAACTCCACCCGTGGTAAAACGCCAAAGCACGTGTAATTATTACTGGGATACTTGGGTAAAATCGCTAAAGCATATATGCTTAAAGGCCTATAAGCAACCAAGCCTACATTAGATCGAGGCTCTATTTTAGCTCGGCGCTAAAATAAAAAGTCTACAAATTGTTTCAAACAAACCTCTTCTATTGTGGTTAAAATCGCGTTAAAATCGTCAATATGCGGCTCAAAGTTTAAATAGTTATTACTTTATTGTTTACAACAGTACCTGGAAAATAATTTTAAGATTTATCTATATGCTGGCATTTATGCGATGTTATATGAAAGAGGTTTTATCACCTCGAGCCGAAGGCCGAAGGTCACGAAAAATTGAAGTATGTAAAATGGTTCATGAAACTTGTATTAAGCATTCACTGACGTCCAGGAACAATACAGAATTCCTTTTCCATTTTATGAGTATATTTAACACAAGATAAGGACAATCTTCGCTTTTGTCCTTCGCATTTTGCGTTCGTGTCGATGCAACTCGAAAATGCAAGAGGAACAAACAGAATGTAGAAGTTTTGCCGTGAGTCGAATTTGCAAATCATAGCAATGAAATATATACTTCCTATGTGTTCGACTTCTCGTTTCGTGGTTATTAACCTACAGTTTTAATTACAGGTAATAGTACTTATTAGTGATAAAACAAAGAATAGGTTCGAGTTTGAGTGATCGAGTGGAATAAACTAACATCTTTCCCGAGGTCATCAATCTTTATTTGCCAATGATCTTTATCCTGAAGCACGCATTGCTTGGTCATTTCTTCGTTACGTTATGTTCTTGTCTTCCTAAATAATGTGGAAATAGTGGCTGAAAAGCTTTCTTCACCGGCAAAAAACAAGATAAAACACGCACCTTGAGTGTCGGTAGTGAATAATAATGCGTATTACAGTCCTCCAATTAAATCGCCCGCAAGACAATGGCGCTATTTTAAAACAACAACAATCTTAAGCCCCCCCTCCGGGAAAATTGCTATAACTTCTGAACCATAGAGACGAAGTTGGTGACTTTTCCTAAAATCTATCTGCGGACGTGACATGTCGAGGAAACGCTCCATGTTACCATGGCAACCGTTTTTTTACACATAGGTTTTCCAAAAAACTTAAAAGTAGTGGATTTTTAATATTTTGGTCCTGCTTTACAGATTTCAATGCCTCATTTGACATTATAAGTTTGTTTAGGATACAAGTCTCACAATAGCACTAGAAACGCCGTTGTTAAAAATGTCACTAGATTTACTAGATGACACTTTAAAAGCTAATATTATGCATTTATCATTACTGTGATACATTTACATGAATGCAAATACTTTTTTTGCAATAATAACAGACTTATTTTCTTTTGCAAAAATCATTAGAATCGAAGATGGAAAATTCTTTCCAAAAAATTGATTATAAACGTTTTTTTTTTGCCTTTTTGTATTGTAAAGCCGTTAAAGGCTTATTTTGACATATCTAAATGATGTGAAAGGATTTCAACGCGATATGTGATAATTTAGGCAATATTTGAAAGAATATCAAGACATTGTATTATTGATTCGACCACACCCAAAATAGGGAGTAATGATTTTTTGCATGCTGGCGATTATTGTCTGTAATTTTGATGGTCATAGCCTGAGCCGTTCTTGAAAAACGGAGGAGCACCCCCCCCCGTGAAGTAAAAAATGAATCATTCGTATATTATCTCAAAATTGAGCTTCCGTGCAGTGAGTCTGACTGCACTATTCATACTTTGCTTAAAACAGTTTTTATCCACGACCACATGCGTCTTTGCAGTGGCATTTTTAACCATTGAATTTATCACGCCAATCATGAGGTTTTGTTTTTGGATATTCATTTGTCATTTTATTTCTAAAAACAGTAATAAAGGAAAGACTGACTCACTCCCTAACATTTCCCATGAAGATGTGTCGGGTGCTACCACTTATTGTATTTTCACAGATATTGACGAATGCGCGAAGGGTTTACACGGTTGCCATGCTAACGCTACATGTGATAATATCGCTGGCTCGTACACTTGCAAATGTAGCCATGGATTCACCGGTGATGGATTCAACTGCACGGGTAAAATATGTTTAAGTAATAATGAATCATTTAGGATATAATCTCAAAATTGAGGTCCGCGCAATTCGTCTGACTGCACTATACATATTTTGCTCTAAACATCTTTTAAGCACGACAACATGCGTCTTTGCAACAGTATTTTTAGCTGTAGAATTTATCACTTCAATTATGAGGTTATGTTTATGGATAATAGTTTGTCATTATATTACAATAAAATTAACAACAACAAAGGAAATATTGATTAACTTCCTAACTTTTCCCATGAAGATGTGTCGGGTACTACCACTTATTGTATTTTCACAGATATTGACGAATGCGCGAAGGGTTTACACGGTTGCCATGCTAACGCTACATGTGATAACATCGCTGGCTCGTACACTTGCAAATGTAGCCATGGATTCACCGGTGATGGATTCAACTGCACGGGTAAAATATGTTTAAGTAATAAGAATCATTAGGATATTATCTCAAAATTGAGGTTCGCGGAATGCATCTGGTCTGTGCAGTGGTATTTTTAACAATTGAATTTAGCACACGCCAATTATCAGGCCTGTAGCCAGAATTAAAAAAAAATACCTAGGCAAAGCTAGAAGCTGGATGATAAATCCAACAAAAGCAGGTGTTTTATCTCATACTTTTCACACTAAACATCAAAATTTTACCAAGGCGAGTGTCTCACTTGCCTCATTCTGGCTACGGCACTGATTATGAGGTTGTGTTTTTGGATTATAATTTGTCATTTTATTACAACAAAAAATTAACAACAATAAAGGAAAGACTGACTAAATTCCTAACATTTCCCATTAAGATGTGTCGGGTACTACTTATTGTATTTTCACAGATATTGACGAATGCGCTAGGGGTTTACACAGTTGCCATACCAACGCTACCTGTGATAACATCGCTGGCTCGTACACATGCAAATGCAGTCCTGGATTCACCGGTGATGGATTTAACTGCACGGGTAAAATATGCTTAAGTAAAAATAAATCATATTAGGATATTAACTCAAAATTGAGCTTGCGTCTGACCTGCACTATACACACTTTGCTCAAAACAGTTTTTAATCACGACGCCATTCATCAAATCACTTTTAGTGCTGCCAGAATCTTATATTGATAACCCAGAATATCAATAGAAACAGAAATATTGTGTAGACGTCTTTTTTAATTAACTGCGTTTCGTTGAGACCGTATTTGAACGCTTCATACCTTTGTACATAGACTCAGTTTATCTAAGATCCAAATCTTCCAGTTGATACCTCATCAGATGCTTATTACAAAACCTTACGTCATTCTGTCTGGTTTTAGATATTGATGAATGCGGTGGAGGGTCCCATGGTTGCCATAGAAACGCTCTCTGTATCAACACACCGGGTTCGTTCATCTGCAGGTGTAAAAATGGTTACCTTGAAAACGGATCAAACTGCATCGGTATGTCTACCTGCCTGTCTGCCTTTTCGTCTGTCTGTGTTAAGCCTGACTTCTGAACATTGTCATTTCAGCGGCCTCTTCGTGCAGCGCCATCAAAAGCGCCTCTCCCAAGTCCTCCAGCGGCACGTACACCATCGACCCTGACGGTCCGGGGGGTCAACCAGCGTTCAAAGTGTACTGCAACATGACTGCTAATGGAGGGGTGGGGGTGACGGTGATCAGTCATGATAGCGAGTCCCGTACCTATGTCCAGAATGGCCTCTCGCCTCCCGGATCATACTCCCGTCACGTTAGTTACTATAATGCAACCTGGGATCAACTGAAAAACCTCACAGATGTCTCCACCCACTGCGAGCAGTACATACAGTGGGATTGCTACGAGACGATGTTCATTGCACATGGTTACGCATGGTGGGTGTCACGTAACAATGCCAAGATGACGTACTGGGGAGGTGCTACTCCCGGGAGTAACAAGTGCGCATGTGGGATGACGTCATCGTGTGCTAGCCCGTCTAATGGATGTAACTGCGACAGCAATGACATGACATGGCGCAGTGACGGAGGTCTGCTGACGGACAAGACGGCTCTGCCCGTACGCGAGATGAGGTTCGGCGATTTTGACAGCTCATACGAGGAAGGATATCACACCCTTGGCAAGCTTAAGTGCTATGGGATATCGCAGGCTTAGAGAGCGGTGTAATCGGCTAATCTTGTGCTCATTACACAAACTAGCCTACTTGTAGGCTTTGATAGTTTTTCCGGCACGAAAACCACACGGCTGCCATCTTGATAAACGTGCTCCGCAGGGGGAGGGGGAGAAAAAATGCGCGGGGAAGGGGGAGGGGGAGAGGGGGAAAAGAACGCCTACAGGATGTCTCGCCTTTTTCGTTTATAAATTTCAAACTTCGTCCGTATAATGACGAAGCGAGTTGGCTTATGACCTCCCATCACTCATCACTCCATAGCTTTATCACATTCGCGCTTTCAGTGCTGATTAAACGTAGCGATCACCGAGGAAGCGATCCAAAAAGCTCTAAACATTCTTCGTTCAAAAGGCAAATCCGTTATTTTAAGACGAGCATAGCATTCATTTGCGAATTCAACCGAACCAAGTAGATATTACTTATATTGACCGAGCGCGAGGTCCGTACTAAGAAATCTCAGCCCGCAGGCTTTTTGTACAGACCGACGCCGCAGGCCGAAGACAAAGATGTGATGGCTGTGTTCCCGAAAGGGTTCTGTAGAAGCATGATTTTTACCGTTTCTGAGATTGAATCTCGAGAGAAACATCGCACAAACTCTCCCGTTTTAAGTAATATGCTCACTAAGAGCAGACTAGTGGTATTCTTGAAGATTTAGGAACAGCCGGCGTTTATCTACTGTTCGGCTACGGTTCGTTATTTCTATTCTTGTTTGTGAGTGCGACTTTTAATTCGAAATAAAACGTATGTGTTTTTCTAATAATCGTTCCGCGCGGCTTGCAGACCCGCTCCGTTAAGTTTGTTGCACAAAGCACAGAAACCCAAATCCCTCACCAACACCCGGCGAGGGATTTCTTGTCGTAATATTATTGTGTTCTTGCAGACTCTGTATAAGTTTTACCACGACGGCCTCGGCAAAGCGTACAACAGTCGTTTGCAAGTAATTCATCATTCTTAGGTGTTATTTTTACGTTTTAGGGGAGGTTTTAGCTACATCTTGCATTATTTACCTTTGTGCAGCGCTAAGATTTTAGCTCTATCTACGTGAGTTTGTTTTTTTTTGAATTCGAGAATCAAATCTGATAATCGACAACGATTATGTGACATGTTTTTTAGCTGTCAACTTTCTGTCACGTGTTATATTGGGGGCGTTGAACGAAAAAGGCGAGACATCCTGTAGGCGTTCTTTTCCCCCTCTCCCCCTCCCCCGCGCATTTTTTGTCCCCCTCCCCCTGCGGAGCGCGTTATCCAAGATGGCGGCCGTATGGTTTTTGTGCCGGAAAAACTATCAAAGCCTACAAGAAGGCTAGAGACAAACAACAAACTGAGTGTGATCGATAAGCACCCATGCGGCCAATTATGGATTTGTTAGCGACTACTTTAATCTTATTCACCATCTATTCTTCACCATTTTTTCTTTGTTAATGTTTATTTATTTGAGCTTGTTGGTTTGATACCAACCCAGTTTTGGCACCCAAACCTGAACATCTCTTTATCAGAGGCCGTTTTTTGTTTGGTTCATAGTTAGGTTTCATGTCAATGAGTTTTATTATATGCCAACAACCACTTCCGGTAGAATGGCGCACGCTGATTGGCTGTTGAGCGGTCCGGATCCTGCTGTAACGACCGCGGTCGTTACAAAAAAATTCCGGACTGACGACTCACTCGAGAAAATCAACAACAAGGTTGTTCTTTTTTCTACACGGTAATAGCAATTTGTTGTCGCTTTTGTGCAACGGTGAGTGTTAATATTTATATTCAGACAGTGAGTTTTATTATGTAAATGTAAGCTTACTTAATTTTTTTTCCTCAATATAATTTCAACTTTGTTTACCTTTACAGCTGCATCTGACAGTTTCGCTGATGTTCGCGATGAACATTCAGTGAAATCCAGTTCGTATTTCCACACAATGCTTTTAATAATCACAAAATGGAGAACTTCTAATAAAGACATCCTCTGAATTTTTACCAGCAATTTTGTGAGATAACTTAGTCCAAATTGATCGTCGCTTTCCACTCGAATTGATCTTTGATATTTTCTTTCACATGTATTCTCCACAGACAGTAAGATATATTCACTAAAATACTTCTCTTGAATAAAGATACATTATGCAGGTAAATTCCTCGAGTGATTTGCCTTTATTCCCCGTATAAAGAGAAGATTTGCTACCTTTTTTATCGCAAATAAAATTTCAGCAAACTTGAAATTGTCGCGCGCGTTGCGATCATTATGGCGGGAAATTGTCATAATACAGGGAGTTTGAAGACGATTTTCCGTAAAGCCAACTAATCTAAATAAAATAACATAAAAGAAATGATGTTTTCATGTGGAGGTCGGTTAAATCGGCGTAAAAAGAAATTTTCGATGTTCATTTTACAAATCGACTCGGGGATTTCGGTTATTTCGAGCTTTGGGGTTGAGCACTTGTGGCTTGTAAACCAGTCCTTCTTTCACTTCAGCCATATAATAAATAACTTATTAACCTCGCTTGCTCGGTTAATATAAGAAGTATCTACTTGGTTCGGTTGAATTCGCAAATGTTGCATGAGGTATCTCTAACGCATGCTTAAAAAATGACGAAGAATAGGGAGCCATATGCAAGGAGCACTGACTGTATGGGGTCGAAAATAAGAACTAGGCGAACGAACCGCTCTTAATGATTTGAGGCCTCATCCCGATAATGCAATATTTAGCGTTGGCCTTCTCTGTGCTCACCTTTTAAAAAGGATGATTAAAAACCAGGGTTATAATCAGGTATTTTAGAGGTCTTATTTATTGCATTTGTTACATTTAGTACTTTGTTCAACAATCAGAATCTTTATTGTAATGAAGCGTTACCAGTCTTGAAGTTGATTAACTGATTGATGTGATATATTTCTGCATGTCTTTAATGATTATAAACATTGTATACAGCATTAAATAAACGCTTTATGGGTTATTTTTTTGTTTGTGTTATTCGCCTATTCGCCAAGGAGAAACGTCTTAGAGAAATGATCACGACAATGTATTTTTTCTTAGAAATCTCTGTGTTTCGCTATACACCCGTCTTAAGATGGTGAAAATGTGAGCAATTCATTTAAATTTTATGCAAAGCTTACAACAGGGTCTGGATGGAGGGGGGGGGTCTGCATGTCGGTAGTCAGTTAAAATTTCCATAATTTGCCGGTAGTCGGTAAGGTATATCTGTCTTTGTCGGTAGTCGGTGAATCTAAGCTAGTATTCGCTTCTGTATTAGATTTCACGTACAAACAAGATTAAACATTATTTAGGATTGATTAGTATTTATATTATTGGTAATAAATTAAAATTATTGGTTAATAATTGACTGAAAAGTTTATGCAACGGGAAATACATACTGCAGATTCTGAAATGGCCGAATTTAAGTAGATTGACGATGGAAGTAAAGAGTAAAAATACCGGAAATAATAAAATGTGGGTAGTCGGCAAATATTTTTTTGTCGCCTGTCACCAGTTTTTTTTTCATGTTTTGTCGGTAGTCAGTTACTTTTAAAGCCGCGTTTGTCGCTAGTCGGTTAACCCCATCCAGACCCTGTTTCAAAGTTATAGTATTACACACTCTGTACTTACATGGAAAACGTGACAATGCATAAAGCCAAAATCATATGTTCAAAATGGTCTCAAGCGTTGGCAACAAAGCTAAAGAACGTTATTCCTTCAGTTCTTAAGAAAAAATCACGCAATAACTATTCAGCACTCGTATACACAGTCAGTCGCGTTCACAAGGGGGGTACGCAAGGTGCGCGCACCCCCCCCCCCCCCCCCCTTGGCGGCCAAAAAGTGGGTCATTTCTTATTAAGGAATCTTCAAATACTATGCTTTCTCCATTTGATAACTATGACTGCGCACTCCCTCTTGTCCAATCCTGGGTACGCGCCTGCACAGTCAATGATTGATGGAGAACCGTTGACTGGGTTCTCTTAAAAAGGGGATTTGTTGTTCATATTTATATTACTGTGTTTTACCAAAATTCCGAAACTGTTTCCATTCATCCTTTACTCTCTCATTGTTATCACTAGACGGGGCAAATAGATAACTTTCTTCTCTAAAACCCGCACGTGTGAGGGCGATGAAAAAGCAGGTGGTAATTTATAGTGTGCCGTTCTCTCGTATTGGTTTAGCAAATGTCACACCGCAAGCTTCCCTGGGTGCCAGAGCCTCTAGACTTCTCTCGTCCAGTGAGGCTCGGCCGAAATGCCGCGACATTTTGACTAAGGGTCACTGGAAGAGAAAGGTCTGGAGACTCTGTTACCCAGGGTACCCGTAAGTCGACGCAAGGGTTCGATTTTTAGAGCAGGCTGCTGCTTAAAGGCCTAGCATTCGTACAAAAGTCGGTAAAAAGGTAAGAGGTTTTTTTTATCTTGGAATTCAGCTATTTGTTTTCACCAAACAGCTAATAGGTCGATTATATTTTCAGTTGACAAAATCGATGAGTTTACAAAGGGGGGAAATCGACACGATACGTGACATGCATTGGAGCAAGTGGACGTAAAACTGAAATGAAAGTAGAACCGGAAAAGATAAGAAGCCGTTTTGACTGTGTATATCAGGAGCATCGTTACTTCATTGTTTAGCTAAACGGTTTTAAAAACTTTATTTATTTAAAGTGTTTCTGAAGCGAAAATCGTGTCAGGCTGTTCTTAGGCTTATTATAAAATTCAATCTTCGCTTAATATCATAAAAGAAAAATCAAAATAAAAGATTATGAGGAACATGATGCAATTATTCTTCAAATAGTGGAAAAAATGGTGCAGCATCGTTCAAATTTATGGAACATTTTTGAAATTTGGCACAGTGATAGAGAATCTCGCACTGAGCAATATGGATATGGACCCACCCCCAAAAATGTATACTTACAGTTTTATAGAGGTGGAATCTATTTCCCTTACCTCCTCAATAAAACCAGTACTTTTCATGCTACGGTCACGAAACTTATTCCAGTGATGGATATTAACACATGCTATTGTTTAATAAAAAATAAATAAACTACACTCCCTTGATAATTACAGTTTTAGGGGTGGAATAAACTATTTCCCTTAATCAGCATTAAAACCAATACTATTTATTCTACAACTTTCAAACTCCACATAATTGTAGTACTCTTCATTCGAGATATGGACCCACGCCCAGATGTGAGAAATTTTAACTTCAATCTTGTGTAGGGGGGCAATGGCATAATGGTTTTATTTAAAAAAAACATCCTACTGCTAATAGTATAGATACAAGAGAAGAAATGATTTGCATACTATACTATGAAAAGTTGAGGGCGAGGGTCGACATGATGGATTATATAGTCTTTTTTCACCCAGCATATGACAGCAAGCAAAGCTATGGTGAACTAGCAAGGTAAGGCTAGGTAACTCTCTATAGCCTTCTTTCTCCATCTAAGGTGTACCTTGGGGTGGACCGCTGTGGTCCCCTAATCTCTGAGATTTTGTATGAAAACATAAAAAAGGACATTGGATCTCCATGAAATCCTTATACTAGCCACCCTGGAAACACTTGATCCCCCTAGTTGTAGCCCTAAGTGGAAAAACAAACTTCTTTGTGTAGTCACCTGGGTAGATGCACATTCCAGTTCTAAATCTAAAGGTGAAATATAATAAATATAGTTTGATTTAGCAGCATGGCTATAGCTTAGAACAAGGGGGAGAAAACTCCCCCCCACCCCCGCCTGTTCAGCCAAATGGACATACATGAAAACATGTGCCCCCCCCAACACCACAAAATACTAGGAATCAATGATGCTTCATGACTATCATCCAAATACTATGAAAATCGAACTCAGTTTGAGTTGATATCGTTCGAGTTACCAGGGCTCCTATCTTTCAAATAAAAACAATGGAATTGCACGTTTTTCATAGGATGGCTGTATTGATATTAGATAATTTATGGTAGAAGACAAGGGTCTATTTGGTATCATCAGATTGTATGGTTTCTGTCAGTGCATGTACGTAAAAAGTCCTCTCTTTTGTACCCTACATAAATTTAACCCCAGAGTAACAACAGAACACACAACAATTTGTATTAATACTCTGCTTCTGACAGGATATAGAATAAAATCAAAACACTCCTAGGAATATTTAACCCCCTCGCTTCTAATTTCACAATGATTACGCTGGGCTTCATCAGTTCAATGAAGTCATGAATTTTTCGCCCTATCAGCATGATTTGCTATTTCAATGGCCCAGAGCGCTTCGAGGGGATTATTATTTTGGTGTGATCGGTTCCCACCTTGCCTAAATATGTTCGTGTAGGTTCCACTCTACAGCGGATTATTTCAATCGACCAAAGAACATTGTAAACAGCCCTTCAGCTCAGATTTATATAATTATCCAAACAATCTTTACCTAGAATTGATAGTCATGTAAGGACCTTCTACTAGAGATAATTCATAAAGCTTAATTGAATACGAATTATAAGAAGAACAACAAGTAAATGGCTTGAGAACGATGACGCGACTCCAACGAGCGCACGTGTAAGCGATCAAAACAGAACAAAACAAGACAAATAGCTTCCCATTTTCTCGACGACTTTGCCTTCTTGATAGGCTATTTCTCTATAAAAACCCTTTCACAGTTCGAACTCCACATTGCTTTTAGATTCGCTATCGGTTTTTTGTGCCTAGCTACAAGAATTTCAACTTTGCGTAACTCGTTGGCTCCGACGTAGCAGCTTGTTCAAAAGGTGCGAAAGGTGCAAAATTCTGATTTCCTCGACGATTTTTACACGAGATAAGTCTATTTGCACTGTGTCATTTTAGGGGTGGAAGGAACATTGACAAGTCAAAGTTGTTAGGCCGTGATTTTTGCAGCTTTTGTGGCCTCGGGAATCCGCAAAGTAAACTTCATACGGGATTGTCATGTGGCCATTACCGTCGCCTTCTTTTTGCGCGCTTTTTCTCTTCCCGCTGACCAAGCAACCGTGTGACGTCACAAGGCCTTCAAGATGTCGCACTTGATAGGACAAAAAACACCAACTTCACCCAATATTTTTATCCAATGGGTTTATGTGGGTCGAAAAAGCTTTGAAATGTTGTTTCTTTGATATTTGAGGTTTAAAAAAATTATACAAAAAGGCGATGTTTCCTTTCGCTTCAGAAACACTTTAAGTTTATTTTTGTTTAGAAAACTTGCTTGTCTTATTTAGCCATTTTGTCAAGTCTCAAAATCTTCCTTTGCGTTTAAACTCGTAAACTTTTAGATTTCTAGATTATTTGATGAATGTGATGACATTCCTAGCTATGTATTTTAGATATAGATGATTTAGAACCACCGACCCAGACCCAGACCAGCGACCCTGGCTCACCTATTTTCACTTCGAGTCCATCTAAGCCATGTGGGCCCCAAAGGAATCAAACGTCTCCGTCAAGAAGAAAGTTGAAGGTTTTATCCCTTAACTGTAATGGAATCAAAGGAGCTAATAAAAAGTCCGAGTTCCACTCATTGATAGACCTTCACGATCCCGACGTCATTCTAGGATGCGAGTCAAAAATTGCCCCCAGCGTTCCCACTTATTCTGTCTTTCCAGACAAGTATGTGGTATTCCGTAAAGATAGAACTGTTTCCGGCGGGGGAGTATTTATAGCTGTTCGAGAGGATCTTACGGCTGCGGAGGAACGAGGGCTCTCTCTTGATGGCTGTGAAGTTATTACCGCCTCGGTTCAACTTGTGAAGCGCAAGAAGCTCTTTATCTCTAGCTTTTACCGGCCACCGACCGACCGGGATGCCCTGGACTTGTTAGACGACTATCTGAGCAAACTGTACAGCAAGTGTCCACGATTCCCCAACATCATTCTAGGGGGGGACTTTAACTGTTCAGGTATTGACTGGTCAAGCGGTGAGGCGGTCTTTGCCCCCCCTGTTCACCCGTGGGATCGTGAACTCACTGCTCTAGCAGATAAATTCGGTCTGGTACAGCACGCCAAGGCTCCAACACGCTTCGACAGTTTTCTAGATCTAGTATTTTCATCATACCCTGGTTTAATCCAGGCATGTCATGTCACCTCCGGTCTAAGCGATCACGGCGCTGTCCTTTTTGAGATTGACTCATCGCCAAAGTATACCCCAAAGCCTCCTCGTAAAATTTACCAGTTCCACAAAGCCGACTTTGTAGGCCTAAGGTCTCATTTGTTATCTTTCGCGTCGGGCTACCTTACAGATTGTCAACACAGGTCCGTTGAAGAGAACTGGTCAGATGTCTCTAACTGCATCACAGACGTTATGGACAGATTTATACCCCACAAGATGACTAAAGGCAAACGTCACCTGCCGTGGATTAACCCATCCGTCAAACGTTTGATGAGGAAACGTGATAGGGCTTTCAAAAAGGCAAAACGTAGTGGCAAAGATAAAGACCTAAATTCATACCGGAATCTACGTAACAGCGCAAGTAAACGCATAAGAGAAGAGCATAACAGATACATCAATGAGGTGATGAACGGGATTGCGTCCGATTCTGTAACTTCTCGACCTCACGGGGTCAAAAGGGCGTGGTCCTACTTGAAACTCCTGCGGTCTGACTCTCTTGGAATACCAACCCTATTCTGGGACAACCATGTGTGCGCGTCAGACGTTGCGAAAGCGGAAGCACTAAGGGCACAATATGATAGCGTGTTTACACACGAAGATCTCACAAATGTTCCTGTTCTCGACGGCTCGCCTTTCCCGGACGTCACAGACATCATTTTCTCCGCGGCCGGTATACAAAAACAACTCCAACTTATTCAGACCGACAAGGCTTGCGGACCTGACTCTATCCCCGCGCGTCTCCTCAAAGAGGCCGCTTGTGAACTGGCGCCAATATTTGCCTCTCTCTTCCAGCAGTCGTACGACTCGGGAAAACTGCCATCTTCCTGGAAAGATGCGAACGTTGTTGCAATTTTCAAGAAGGGTCACAGAGCTGACCCAAAGAATTACAGACCGGTATCCCTAACCTCCCTCGTATGCAAGGTCATGGAGCATATAGTATGTAAACAACTCACAAGCCACCTCTCTGAACATAGCATTATCTCACACCACCAGCATGGTTTTCAGAAAGGTCTCTCCTGTACAACGCAGTTAGTCTCAGCGATTCATGACTGGGCCTCAGTGTTAAATGCTCATGGCCAAGTAGATGTCATCTTTTTGGATTTCGCCAAAGCATTTGACTCTGTTCCCCACGAACGTCTTCTTGCTAAGGCTCAGTTCTATGGTGTCAGAGGAAAAATGCTTATATGGCTTAGAAACTTTCTGATTGACCGTAGGCAACGAGTTGTTGTAAATGGTGCCTGTTCAAGCTGGTCAACTGTGCTGTCTGGAGTGCCGCAAGGCACTGTATTGGGACCAATATTATTTCTAATGTTCATCAATGACATGCCATCTGGTATCCAATCACAAGTGAAGCTTTTTGCTGATGACAGTGTACTCTATCGCCCCATCCATGACCATTCCGACTACGCAATCTTACAACAAGACCTGCATTACCTTGAGCAATGGGCCAAACGGTGGCAGATGTCATTCGCCCCTAAAAAATGCTACGTGATGTCGATCACTTTGAAGCGCTTCCCATTTCAAGGTTCCTACACATTATGTGGTTCTGTTCTGGAAGGTGTGCGGTTTCAAAAGTACTTAGGCATTTACATCACGCCCAGTCTTAACTGGTCCAAACAGTGTGACGAGATCAAGAAGAAAGCGAACAGGGTGCTAAACATTCTCCAGAGGAACTTATCATCATGTCCCGCTGAGGTCAAGGAGAAAGCCTACATTAGTCTTGTGCGTCCTGTAGCTGAATATGCCTCCCCAGCGTGGTCTCCACACACTCAAAAGGACATCAACTGTGTCGAGTCAATTCAACGCCGCGCTGCCCGCTTTGTCACAAACGATTATCGTAGAGATAGTAGTGTTTCAAACATGATTGCCCAACTAGGATGGCAATCGTTACAAAATCGTAGAGTGGTAAATGATATTTCGTTATTTTACAATGTTAATTTTCATCACGTAAACATTGACTGTCCCACTGACATTAAGCTGAGACACTTCAATTATGCTACTAGGACTAGTGCCCGTCATTGTTTCCAGTTTGACCATCCAACACCAGCAGTAAATTGTTACAAGTTTTCGTTGTAAGATCTGTTCCAGTTTGGAACTCACTGTCTCAATCATGCTTTAACAATATATCAACTGTAACACAATTTCGTGCGGCCTTGCCTAGCGAGCTAATCCTGCAATGATCGTATGCTTTATTTATTTGTTTTTAATGTGTTTTTTGTGTATCATTATTATTACTTGATTGTACTGTTTATTTATGTATTATTTATTATTATTTATTTATTTATTCCGTTGTTGTAGTCAGCTTTTTTTTTTTTTTTTTTTTTTTTTTCTCATTGCCGGATTAGCTTGCTAGGGGCAATTATCCTAATTAAAGATTAAAGATTAAAGAACCCTAATAACCATATTGTAAATTAGACTACTTTTAAAATAACGATATTTTTTTGCGATTTCCTGAACTAAGTGTACATATTTTTTGTTCTAACGAAACTACTTAAAGTTCTTAAAACCTTTCATTAATATAAATCTAGCCAAAACAAAGCATAGATAAACTTCAATCAAATTCTAAAAAGGGAATTGAATTTGATTGAAATTTGAATTTTCTAAAGATCTTTGAAAATTTTCCTGGCCGCACGAAAGGAGATTGTATCGAGTGAATAATTCCAAGTTTTGGCGGGAAAATCTGAAACAACTAATTTTCCTTAAATCCGTTAAAATTCTGAGACGGCAATACCACAAAATATTGGCGAATTGTTTTCTATTGCAATGCTACCCACAATTAAGCGTAGAATAATTTAAAGTCGAGAATTGTATGCGAAATAACGAAAATATCGTTTTGTTGTAGGTTTCAAAAACAGCGCGCGCTCGTGAAAATGTCGCCATACTTGATTGCGAATGCAGCGCGCGCACACAATGCAAAAACAATTCACTAAAACCAATCTAAAAACAATCTGCTAAATTTTGCAGATTTGTTTCCTGAAGTTAAATAATCATTAGATATAAAGATGACGGTTATAAAGTTGTAACCACACAACGTTCTTCAGCAATAACTAAGACATGAAGACGGGAACCGGTTTAGCGCGCGCATTATGTTTTCTCATATAATTTGGTTGACATCTCGATCTACGTCACAAATGAATGGACCCGGGCCTTTTAGTTCAAGGCCTTTTTTCCGAAGGTTGACCAAAATATCTCAATATTACAGATTTGAGTTATTCGCGCGAACGCGTGTTTTATAGGGTCCATACGAACCACGTGTGGTGTTTAGGGTGCTTAGGGGGAATACTCCCCACGGCTCTGGTCACCTAATTCCTGTATAACTACCTTCACGTGGTGCACCTGTCTTAGACAAAATGTTATACCAGGGACCGAACCAGGGACGGTATATTCCCTTCTGGGCAGATGGAGCCTGTTAGCCTTGGTAGGCAATCCATCTAGGGATTTGCTCACCCGAATCACCGAGAAAAGACTGCTATGGCGGATCAGGTAGAAAATGCCCACTTTGGGTTTAATGGCTGGGAAGGCGTTGCAGCAAGGCACCGTGGAATGCTTAGGGCGTGACAGAGCACTAAAGACGTCACGGCCATCACACTGCGGCCAAGGAAGTCACCAGCCGTGACGACTCTTCGTACCACTGGATTCTGGCTTCTGCGGCAGAGAGAGTGGGATTGCCCCTGTGCTACGGCTTTTCCACTATAATATCTTTCTCGCACAGGTTTCGTTGTACTTTCATCTTATTATCTTTCTTCATCTTACTTCTTCAATAAGCCCTACGGCGATGGGTGATTGGCGAAAGCAACAGGTGGAGGTGAACACTGGGAGTTGTAGTCAAAAACCTGCACGTAGGCGGCCATGGACAGATGGCAGCTCTTTCTCTGTACCCAGGGCAGCAGACAAGTTTGGCAGCATCCATGACGACTGAGCAGCCCTCTTCAGGACAGCACTGCTCACCCTAGTAAGGGAGGGACCTAGAAAAGGTGGTCTAAACATTGCCTGCCCTACTGCATCTGGCCAGCAAGCCGCGGCTGGCAGATCATCCATCTATGCGGTCGAAGCGATAGAAGAAAAAATAAACTACTCTTAGGAGCATGGAATGTCCGTACCCCTATGGACGGAGGAATCATAACAAGACCCCAAAGGAGAACGGCTCTAGTCGCCAAAGAACTAGCACGCTACAACATCGACATCGCAGCTTTGAGCGAGGCCCGCCTCGCCGATGAAGGTTCTCTTACGGAACAGACCAGCGGTTACACTTTCTTTTGGAAAGGGAAGGCCGCACACGAAGACAGGATCCACGGGGTTGGACTGGCTATTAGGACAAGTCTACTGAAAGAACTTCCAGACTTACCTACAGGTGTCAACGAAAGGCTGACGAAGTTACGTCTACCTCTCTGTTACAAGCGCTATACCAGCGGAGGTGTACAAGGCCCTTAGCGATGAGGCCCTGCACGCTTTTCACAGCGTCCTGATCAGCATCTGGGACGAGGAAGTAATGCCTGCCGACCTACGTGATGCATCAATAGTCGCCCTGTCACAGGGGTATATCCCTTCTCACGATCGCCGGAAAAATCCTCGCCCGCATCATGCTGAACAGGCTGATTCCATCCGTTGCAGAGAAAAATCTCCCTGAGTCACAGTGCGGCTTCCGCCCTGGTAGATGCACAGTTGACATGGTATTTGCAGTAAGACAGATCCAGGAGAAGTGCCTTGAGCAGAATATGAACCTTTACGCAGTCTTCATCGACCTCACCAAAGCTTTCGACACCGTCAACCGCGAAGCATTGTGGATTATCCTCAGTAAGCTTGGATGCCCTGCAAAGTTTACAACCTTGATTAGGCTGTTCCACGACGACATGACGGGTGAAGTCCTGTCCGATGGTGAGCCCTCTGAGAGCTTCAGTATCTCCAACGGTGTGAAACAAGGCTGTGTGCTTGTTCCAGTGTTGTTTAATCTCTTCTTCACCAAGGTACTGCTTCACGCTGTGCGAGACCTTGACCTTGGTGTCTACATCAGGTACCGGCTGGACGGCTCACTGTTTGACCTGCGACGTCTTACGGCAAAGACAAAGACCATGGAAAGGCTAATACTTGATGCCCTGTTCGCCGACGACTGCGCGCTGATGGCTCACCAGGAGAATCATCTACAGACTATCGTGGACAAGTTCTCTGAAGCATCAAAGTTGTTCGGCCTGACAATCAGTCTCAGTAAGACGGAAGTTCTCTTTCAACCCGCACCAGACAGTATCCCCCAGCAGCCATGTATAACCATCGATGGCACATAGCTGAAGAATGTCGACTCATTCGTGTACCTGGGCAGCACCATCTCCAACGACAACACACTGTACAAAGAGATTGCGGCCAGGATCCAGAAAGCGAGCCATGCATTGGGCAAACTCCTTACCAAAGTCTTACAACATCAGGACATTCGCCTGTCAACAAAGCTGAAGGTTTATAATGCTATCGTCCTCCCGTCACTACTATACGGCTGCGAGACTTGGACCCTGTACCGTAGCCATATCAAGAAGCTGGAACAATTCCACACACGCTCTCTGCGGGCAATCATGCGCATACGCTGGCAGGACCGCATTACAAACCCCGAAGTCCTAGACAGAGCTGACACCACAAGCATTGATGCCAAGATACTCCAAGCCCAGCTTCGTTGGTCTGGCCACGTCATTCGCATGGAGGAGTCAAGAATTCCACGGCAGGTGTTTTACAGTGAGCTAGGGTCTGGTTACCGCAAGAAGGGTCGCCCAAAGAAGAGGTACAAAGACAACCTCAAATCCAACCTCAAATGGACAAGTCTCCTGCCTCGACAGCTCGAGGCGGCGGCGTCCAATAGAACCTGCTGGCGTGCCCTCACAAGTAATGCGGTGCAGTCCTTTGAGGGTGACCGTCGTAGTCGCCTTACGGCTGCACGTGACCGGCGTCACCGAGCTGCTTCTGCCTCTGTCCCGACAACTGGCGTCCCATGCCCCATCTGCAACCGCATCTGTGCATCGGACTTTGGTCTGCGTAGCCACATGCGTGTCCACAAATAAGATGAGATTCAACGTATCGTCTTTCTCGGCTCGAGAGACAACCATGATGAATGAACCACGTACCATTTGGAAGATGAAAATATAAAGAATTGACAAAGTCTATCAACTCTGAAAGGTTTATGGACTTTAAGTGGTTTACATAACCCAGTGACCCCATGGAATACAGTTCAGCTTATCAGAGTAGGTGCTTATCACCATTACTCTATCTTGTTCTCTTTACTTCACTTTGGCTAGTGCTCTTTTTTGTACAAGTTTATGGAAACCGCTGTAAAAATGATATATATGATAGAGTTGTAAGCATTGACCTGTTATTTTGAATACTTGATAATAAACAATGACCAACTCTTAAAGGTACTAAGCTGTCCATAGCTGCAAATGAGAGAATATAAAGGCACGCTCTCAGACCCTGCACCCTGAGGTTAAGCTTTGCCTGCAGAAGAGGTAACCACTCCATGCTTTTAGATCCACCGGGTTGCATTTGTTGGTGTCCAAAGACAGCCCATTGTGTTAGAAAACACCATCAAAACATTCCAGGGATTAGCCAGAATTTGCTGGGGGTTCAAGGACCTGGAGATTCCAAATATAGGGGGTCTATTTAAGCAACTGGAAATTCCGAGGGTGAGGGGTCAAAACGCCATGGAAACACAGGAAATTCCAAGTGGAAGGGTCCTGTTAAGGTTGCAAAATTTTGTTTTTGAAATTCCAGGGAAGGGGGTATTGAAGACACCTGGAATTTCCAGTAGTTAAGGAGCACTGAAAATTCCATGGGAGGTGTTTCCTCAAAGGTAATTCCTTGACTTGTGCGTATGGAAAAATATTGCGACAAGTCAATGTTTGCAAGCTTATAATAACCTCTGGTAACTCTACAATGAAGCCCGGGTACATGCTCTAAAAGCATCTAGTTAAATATTAATAAAATCCTTATTGTTGGAAAATCACTCCTTGGGAACTTTCTAGAACATTTCTAGAACATTCCGTGGCATGATGTGTAAGCAGCTCGATCGCTGAGATCCTCACGGGTTTATTCGACCTGGTTCAACTGCTCTTGTGTAAAAGGCACCACTGCTGATTAAAAAAAATATTTGAAAAATCAAAACGTCTTCATCTCCGTTTAGATTTCCATTACTTATCATGTCCTATCTTATTCCCAGTGTCTGAAAATGTGCAGCTTGTACCCTTTCTTGCATTTGAAGTAACAGGCAGGCATTTTCGAGATACTGGGAAATCTAAAACCGAAACAAGTAGATAATATTGACGCGGAAGCCCTGCGGTGAGCAGACAAAACAAATATGTTTTTAAAACTGCTAGGAGTTTCATTACATAGAAAGATACGTACTACCAATCGTCATGAAAGAAAGTTATTACAACTTTATTAAAACTAATCAAAATTTACCCTTGCATTCTTATAATATTGATATCTATGGTTACAATTTCAATAGAATTTCACGAAAGCAAAAGATTGTTGACGAAATTTGAGTACACCTGTCTGAAAACTGTTTATGTCAGTTTGTAGTGAAGTTGCGGCTACCAGTTCTCTAGATGAAGTGAGCCCAAGATGACAAAAATAAACTCAGAGAAATTAGAGATGATAAGTTTGCATCGTTCGATATATGCTCTGGGGACAATTTATATCGTACTAACTGCAATCGGTGAGTTTGAATTCTTTTTTTAATAATCATGTTTAAAGACTAAATTGACATGTTATAACCAAAAAAATAATATTTATTTGAGTTAATCCTAACTCTTGAATCGAATGATTTGAGATACTCTTATGATGATGTTAATGCATCATATGCTAGTGCTATGTTCAAATACCTCAACGCTCTTCAAAATCAACTCACAAAATAAGTAAAACCTGAAAATGCAGTGTATTCAGTGCTTCTAGAAAAAAAACATAAGAAATGTACTATTTCTTCAGATATTATTTTCTAACTGCAAAATGAAGGTCTAAACAAGTTTTCATGTCTTCTTAGTTATTGCTGAAGAACGTTGTGTGGTTACAACTTTTACCGTCATCTTTATATCTCCACCTGGTAGACAAATGATTATTTAACTTAAGGAAACAAATCTGCCAAATTAAGCAGATATTTTTTAGTCTTTGAATTGTTTTTGCATTGTGCGCACGCGCTGCATTCGCAATCAAGTATGGCGACATTCTAACGAGCGCGCGCTGTTTTTGAAACCTACAACAAAGCTTACAACAAAGCGATATTTTCTTTTTTCGCATACAATTCTCGACTTTAAACTATTTGTGGGTAGCATTGCAATAAAAATTGTGGGTAGCATTGCAATAGAAAACAATTCGCCAATATTTTGTGGTATTGCTTTCTCTGGATTTTAACACATTGACCCCTGAACCGGCCTGTACCGGCTTTGGGAAGTACCCACAACCCAAAAAATTCATAAATTCAAAATAAACACAACAAGATGAAGATACTCAGGCATCAGTCTAAGGGATAAATGGTCTTGCAGATATGCATCCAACCAAGGTGCTGGCATCTACTCTTAAGCCAAATAATAGCACAGGTTCTTTGACAAATCTCAAATCGAACAAGGAGAGAAAAGCAGAATCACCCCTCTCAATAAAACGCTCAAAATACCACACAAGGGAGAGAGATCAGCAAACACAGCTCAAGACACAAATAGATACCTTTATTCTGATCCTCCAGGTACATTTCCTTGGCCTCAAAACACAATGCCCATTCCTTGAAGGATTGTACAACCACGAAAATATGTTTACGTATTGCAAAGCATTCTGGGAGATACAGGGGAAAATTCACGAGGGGAGGGCCAGTCAACACTCCTCTCCCCAAAGTCAGATGGTTTTTATAAGTCTTTTCACCCCGAAGCCAAACGAATCAATTCCAGGTCATACAGACCCAGAATAGCAGTGTAAAAATTTTGCAATCAATTTGGTTTCAGAAAAGACACCATTTAGGAGAGCTGTGGTGATTCATTAGAAAATTATTTTCTCATCCGGGCAAAGCCAAACAAGAAAAAATCATCATGAATCCACCTTTGCTTGCAAATATCCATAAGCAAGGCACTCAATTATGCCCCAAAAGACTTCATGATGTCCTGAGACACTCTCCTAATATGCTCATAGCTGTATTTTTGATGAAAAATACAAGCAACCATCAACTTGTGCTGGCTTCAGCACATCGACGAGGGATTAAAAGTGGGGACCGCAAAGCACTGCTGGAAAGCTTGGATACCGCTGACTAGGTGCAGCTGTGTTTGACTTTGACGGGCTGTATAAAACTCAGAATAGGGGGGGAGGTATCTGTTTTCAGTCTGTTTTTGGTAAATTCAGCTCCAAAAAAGCCAGGAGTCAATGGGTTAATCAACCACCCCTAGATTTTAATCAAAATAACTAGACCTTTTTAGACTTGTGCTGTGACATACACCAGTGGATTGGATCACATATATGCCATTTCTAGCAAGTGAATATCTTTAACCTAGAAAATAGAATTTTTTTTACTTGGACATGACTGGACTCATTGATAGGGATGATATGCATAGCTTTTTTAGAAAAAAATGCCCAAGAAAACATCAGATTCAGGCAAGGTTTTGTGATAAGATTACTTTGACGGTGAATATACAGGAAAAGTACCAAAAGTGGGTTGACACTGCTGCTTTGAATTTATAAAGGCAAATATTTTTATAGAATTTGGGCTCCCTGTGGTTTCCCTAATGGTTTTAACATAAGAATTATCTGTTAGAATATCAGCCATAACTTAAAGGAGGCTTGTTTGTATATCAAGCAGAATTTGCCTACACTGTTGTATGCACCTAAGCTTGCAAAAAATGCATTGTTCTCAGGCAGTGAGGCAAGCATGATTTTTAGGGTGTGTTGGTAAACACATTGACCCCTGAACCGGCCTGTACCGGCTTTGGGAAGTACCCACAACCCAAAAAATTCATAAATTCAAAATAAACACAACAAGATGAAGATACTCAGGCATCAGTCTAAGGGATAAATGGTCTTGCAGATATGCATCCAACCAAGGTGCTGGCATCTACTCTTAAGCCAAATAATAGCACAGGTTCTTTGACAAATCTCAAATCGAAACAAGGAGAGAAAAGCAGAATCACCCCTCTCAATAAAACGCTCAAAATACCACACAAGGGAGAGAGATCAGCAAACACAGCTCAAGACACAAATAGATACCTTTATTCTGATCCTCCAGGTACATTTCCTTGGCCTCAAAACACAATGCCCATTCCTTGAAGGATTGTACAACCACGAAAATATGTTTACGTATTGCAAAGCATTCTGGGAGATACAGGGGAAAATTCACGAGGGGAGGGCCAGTCAACACTCCTCTCCCCAAAGTCAGATGGTTTTTATAAGTCTTTTCACCCCGAAGCCAAACGAATCAATTCCAGGTCATACAGACCCAGAATAGCAGTGTAAACAATTTTGCAATCAATTTGGTTTCAGAAAAGACACCATTTAGGAGAGCTGTGGTGATTCATTAGAAAATTATTTTCTCATCCGGGCAAAGCCAAACAAGAAAAAATCATCATGAATCCACCTTTGCTTGCAAATATCCATAAGCAAGGCACTCAATTATGCCCCAAAAGACTTCATGATGTCCTGAGACACTCTCCTAATATGCTCATAGCTGTATTTTTGATGAAAAATACAAGCAACCATCAACTTGTGCTGGCTTCAGCACATCGACGAGGGATTAAAAGTGGGGACCGCAAAGCACTGCTGGAAAGCTTGGATACCGCTGACTAGGTGCAGCTGTGTTTGACTTTGACGGGCTGTATAAAACTCAGAATAGGGGGGGAGGTATCTGTTTTCAGTCTGTTTTTGGTAAATTCAGCTCCAAAAAAGCCAGGAGTCAATGGGTTAACGGATTTAAGGAAAATACGTTGTTTTAAGTTTTCCCAAAAAAACTTGGAATTATTCACTCGATTCAATCTCCTTTTGCGCGACCAGGAAAATTTTCAAAGATCGGTAGAAAATTCAAATTTCAAACAAATTAAATTCCCTTTTCAGAATTTTAAAGTTGATCTATGCTTTGTTTTAGCTAGATTGATATAGGTGAAAGGTTTTAAGAACAACTTCTCATCATCAAATACAATACACCTATTTCAAGGGCGGAAGAAACATAGCTTCTTAGGCTAAATTGGCTGAAATCTACCTTGTTTTTGACGCGGTCGACTAAGAAAATATTATTTTTTTAGTCGATATTATTTTTTTTTTACTCGGGCAAGTTTCGGCTAGAGCGTCGGGCACGTTTCGGCTAGAGCGTCGGGGACAGCTCGCGCACCACTACGTAGTAGCTCATATTACGCAACGTAACTTCACCGGGTTTTCTAATAGAAAACGGAGAGCGCGTCGCAAACAAGGCACGTTTCAGCCAATTTAGCCTAACAAACTATGTTCCTACCGCCCTTGTTATTTCAGGTTGCACTCTCTTGAATCCAAATGTCATAAAGCCCTATACAAACGGCGCACCAGCATTGCTGGCGAGACGCTGGCGAGACGTTGGCCCAGCAATGTTGGCGCAGTTTGAACATCGTGTTGGGAGGTTCTGGCGAGATTTTGATTGAGCTCAATTTTTTGGCCAGAACTTCGGCAGCATTTCTTTTGTCTCGTGGTCATTCTAACTAAGCACCCGCCAGCATTATTAGGCCAGCGTGCAAACTGCCCCAACACATGGCCAGTTTGTGGGTAATAAGTTGTTCACGCTTGACTGGCGTTTGATGCATGACGGGACAAAAGGCAACACAAGGTTCCGGTATTTTATTTGTGTTTAGCAAAGACAATCCACGATTCCCCTGGATTCCGGTTGAATTTGGGTCTATTTCGTATCATGACGTTTTAGCGGTCAATTTTCATTACTCCAAATGACAAGAGGACGATGAAAAACAACGAAAAAAAAAATAGAAAATAGCACGTAGGATTGTGTTCTGTATGATACATTTCAGTCATATATCGTTTTTACGACCAAAAAAATTGCGGTATGTTTTCTCTCTTTGAACAGCATTATTTGCTATTTGTCGCTATTGAGAAGATGCAAATGAGCCCAGCATTGTTGGGTTTGTGTGCAAATAGCGTCAGCAAAGCTCTGATATGCTTAAATGATCACTAGACGAAGTAAATTCCTTACGAAGTGCTAGCCAAAAGTTTGAACTCAATCAAAGTTTCGCCAACACTCGCCAGCTTTCGCCAGCACCTCCCAACACGGTGGTCAAACTGCGCCAACATTGCGTCTGGCCAGAAATGCTAGCGCAGTTTGCACGGGGCTTAACCCACTATGGCTCATGGGTATCGTAGTAGTGGCCAAATCTTGATCTCTGAAATAAATGAATAAACTAAATAAAATAAATTTGTAAAGCTAATCGGCAAATAACCCACCTCGCAGCTTGAATGAATTACGAGAGCATACAGCGTGCACGGTTTGGGGCATAAAGGCACCTCGGGTTGCCGTCATACGAGTCATGGGTGACCACGGAATACAACTTAAATCGAAATTGTTGTTTTTATGTTGTTGGAGGGAAATCAGCGACAAACCCTCGGAGCAAAGGCACTACAAAGAGATCCTCTGCCAACTGCGACACTAATGCTCCCCATGAAAATGTTTAAGGTTGCATAAATAAGAATGCCTTTGTAAACCTGGTTTATATTGACTTTTATTCACCTAATAATTGGATACTCATTATGCACTGCGGGCTACGACACATGGGTTCTAAGAGTGCATCGTTACCAAAGAGTGCGTCGTTACCATAGAAAGATATTCTAATTCTTTTACTTCTTATCTTTATTGCTATTTTGTTATCTTGAGCCGGTTACGGTGTTCACTCGTTTTCTCTATTGTTCTCTTTCGAGATTACAGTTGTTGTAAGCGATTCTTTCTTAACTTCATAATCGAAATTGGGATGTATGATTGTTTTGTGTGTAAGAATAGACATCATTCATTTCAAAATACCAAAAAAATCCAAAGAGAAGGACTATAAAATAAAGGGGCTCTCTAAACTGAAATAATAAAAAAACCCGAAACAACATAACATTAGGATTACTTCGCCCAAGTGTAATATTTTCAATACATTACATTTGCTCGATGTGTGACGTCAAACCCTAATAATATAAGAAAGTATAGTTTGTTCAATTAAAATTTTTTTTAATAAACCTGGATGGTCAAGACTTTGATTTAAGTGATTACCGAAATATTACTAAAATCACACTTCCGTAACCGTGCCCCTTTAACAAGATTGTGACCACTTGTACAAATCGCTCAACAAAGTTCTACAAAAATCAGGCTAAGCATATTATAATAATATTAATATTATATGCTATCTGTTTCAGTCGTCACTGATGGTTGCAAAAAGATGATATGGGAAAGAGTACATCTCAACAAAACCCTAGTCAACCACGATATCAGGAGCGTCACTGCTGAATCAGAAACTCAGTGTCGTATTAAGTGCTGGTTCACTGATGGGTGCCTTTCCTACAGCTATGGACCAATCAGCGGAGGCCCCAAAATATGTAACCTGAGTAACTCAGACCACAAGATGCACCCACGTGACCTGGTAGACAAGCCTGATTTTCGGTATCGATCTGCAGAGGTGAGATGCCAATTATTCATCATTCTTTTTACCTTGAAAACTGTCGTTGTACTTGTCTCTCGCTCAATTCGTTATCCGGAAACCAGATACCGTATTTACCCTGCTACAGTACTGGAAGTAATGCAACCGAATTTTGCCGAAATTCGCCAAACATTCCGCGATAACATCTGAAAACATCTGTAATTCGCAGCCAGGGTAACCATATTTAGAAGTGTTAGCCTTTAAATTTTTATTTTTTAGTTTTTGTTCAGTTACATATCGATCTTTTTATACTCTCTTCTCTAGCTATAATATATTTATTCAGTAAGATCCAAATTTGAAATAGAATCCTGTTCTTTCTCGGCAACGGCTGGCTCGCCATCTTGATTTTGACGAGTTATATAGTGCTTAGCGATTTAATCCCAGCGCTTCAAAGGCATTCGGAAACCCATACCACTGGATTAAATGGAACCACGATTCGCCGTAATTAACCAATTATTAAAATCTAACCATTATATGAATATTTCTAATCCCAAGGTATTCTCTGTCAAAATGGAAGTCTCTTTAAGAATGAAGGGTGGTCTTAAATGGCTGTGTCACATGGTCTTAGAAGAAGGTCATATCAGTCGGGCTGTTTTCATACATTAGATGAGAAGCTTCAATAACTGTTCTTGTTTCTAAGAAATTCAAGTTTCTAAGAATCTTGGTCCTCTTCCTTCCCCAGAATTCCTGCAATTGCACCGAGGAGTACATTTGTAGAGTGAACTTTGAGAACAACACTCATCGCTGTGAATGTCCGAAAGAATCATCCTCAGGCACATGCGCAAATCCCGCCCGTGGTAAGACAGCCAAATCAATCCCAATTGGCGCAAAGGGTTGAGTGGAGGGGATCAGTAAGATGGTCACGTGACGTCATTGATGACGTCAATAAAGTGAAACTACCCTGATGCCGAAACATCGTATCACAACTAAACTTATGTGTCATGTAGATGTCAAGGGTGGGAGAAGGGGGTATAACAACGTGGTCGCGTAATTTGCGAAATCGTCGACGTCGTCAAAAACAGAAATATAATAAAATTTAATATTTCTTTAATTATTAAGCGATTAATGCTTCTATGCAATGCCTAAATATTACATATATTATGTGCTATTGGTTCACGTGTTGACTGCAATACTCTACCAACACTCTAACTGCTTTTTGTCTTTGCTTTAGCAACAAAGTCTTGAATAGGTACCCCGGTCGGAGTCGAAAACAAAACTATTATACCCGCTAGCAGTTTCTCCGCAAATTATTTAGTATTGATAAATGGTATTCTATTTATTCGTAGTGAAACCGTGTGGTTCAAGTCCTTGCAAAAACAATTCAACCTGCACTAACAAGGACGAAAACTCTGGCTACGACTGCACTTGTTCTACTGGGTTTACAGGAAGTGACTGTGAAACTCAAGGTAACAAAATATTAATCAATTAAAACAAAACAAAAATGCTTTGACTTTTGATCGGTACTTTTCTATTTCTTCAAAGTTATAACGTCTGATTCAAGTCATTGCAAAAACGGCGCAACTTGCGTTAATAAGGAAGAAAACGCTGGTTGCTGCACTTTGTTCGACCGGGTTTACGGAAAAAGATTGTGAAAATAAAGAAAAATTTTTCTGAACAAAATAAACAGGAAAACAGATGCAAATCCTTTAGTATTGATGAATGGTGTTCTATTCTTTCGTAGTAAAACCATGTGATTCAATTCCTTGCAAAAACAATGCAACCTGCATTAACAAGGACGACAACTCTGGCTACAACTGCACTTGTTCTGCTGGGTTTACGAGAAGTGACTGTGAAACTCAAGGTAACAAAATATAAATCAAATAGAGCGAAAAAAAAGGTTTTTTTTATTGGTGCTTTACGCTATTTCTTCAAAGTTATAACGGGTGATTCAAGTCACTGCAAAAAGGCGCAACTAGCGTTAATAAGAAAGAAAACTCTGGTTACAACTGCACTTTATTCGGCCGGGCTTACGGAAAATGATTGTGAAACTCAAGGAAATTGTTATTAACTAGATAAATAAAGAAAAAAAAAATCAATTTCTTTAGTATTGATGAATGGTATTCTACTCCTTCTTAGTAATAAAACCGTATTCAAGTCCCTGCCAAAACAATGCAACCTGCATTAACGACAAAGACAACTCTGGCTACAACTGCACTTGTTCTGCTGGGTTTACGGGAAGTGACTGTGAAACTCAAGGTAATAAAATATTAATCAATTAAAACGAACAAACTGCTTTACCGTTTTTTTTTATTAAAGCAATCTATATATATATATATATATATATATATATATATATATATATATATATATATAGTGTTGGTTTGAGAAAAATACAAACTACATAGGTTTCCCTACAGGTCTGTTTCGTGGTTGCCCACTCATCACTCATCATGAGTGGGCAACCACGAAACAGACCTGTAGGGAAACCTATGTAGTTTGTATTTTTCTCAAACCAACACTATACACCGCTCTACTTTCGAGTATTGAGCACTTTCTATGAAAGCCTTCAACCATCATTTTATATATATATATATATATATATATATATATATATATATATATATATATATATATATATATATATATATATATATATATCTGATAACTATTAGCAAAAAATGTCAAATGTCAAAAAAGTCAATGTTGTACATGGGTAAGGGCTGGGTTGGACTGTACTTGTGTAAAGCGTTTAGCTGTTTATAAACAAAAAACCAACACTCTAACTGCTTTTTATCTTTGCTTTAGTGACGTTCTGTATAGATACCCCGGTCGGAGTTGAGAACAGATCTATTATACCCGATAGCAGTTTCTCTGCGACATCCGTATACAACACTAAATATCTGGAATATTATGGCCGGTTAAACGGAGATAGCTGCTGGGTACCGAGAATTAACTTCGCCGAATACCTTCAGATCGACTTGCTCTCTGTATACCAGATTTGCGCCATAGCTACACAGGGATGTTTAAATTCATACACTACAGCATACAAGCTATCTCTCTCTCTGGGAAATGATTCCTGGAGTGGCTACAAGGAGCATGGTGTTGAAAAGGTAGATCGCATTACCCAAAGCACATCACTTAAAACCAGAAAATTAATTAGGCCTAGAATAGAACGGCGTTTGCCCTAGGCTCCAGCATCCCTCCCAGCGTCTTCCACAGTAGAAATTCGTTCTATTCGAAGTAGAGTTCTGCATCCCTTTTCATCCATTTTCACAACTCAAACCCAGGTAACTAGCGAACTACACGCTATACCGAACCGTTTAATTCTATCCTACTCAGTTAGACTCCAACTTCCCTTTTTATTACCCCGTTAAACTTCTAACTTCATTTTTTATTATTCTATTTATTTTTGAGTTAGCTCTACCGACAGATTTCAATAGACTCCAATAACAAGAACCGCCGAAAAACTGGACTGATCTTGGTTTCTCTTTAGTGTTTGAGTTACCGAGTCTCTACTATATATTTACTTCATGTCGAATCAATTAAAATACCCAAATAGTCGTCTGAAATATATCCGAAGTATATAAAAAAGGCATCGTTTTTTTTTTCAGAACTTGGAGTCTGCTTTAAGGATCTTTTTTCTATCGCCCTAGAACGAATTATTAATATAGTTGCCATCGCCATGGTGATCTTTTTCTTTCTTTTTACAGGTGTTTGATGGGAACGTGAACAGTTATGAGATAAAAAAAAAAACAATTTCGCGAGTCATTCAAACGCAAGGCTAATCAGGTCTATTCCTATTGACTTTATGATCCATATCACCCTCAGGGTGGAGGTGTACGGTGTGAAATAGCGTACGGTCCCCTCAACTTCTACAAGGAACGACTGATATTATTATGAATTGTAGCAGGGACTCATGAGCCTTTTTTTTTGTTTTAAAAACATTTTTATTGTTTTTCAATATTATACAATTATATTATACAATATTATTAGTATTACAATATTATTATTATACAATATTAATAATATTATACAATATAACATATATACTTACTGAAAAAAGAAAGGACAATAACATAAAACATGAAACAAGACAAATGAGGCCCCTGAGTGCAGCCATAGGCTGAATTCCTCTGGACTTTATTACACGGATTTACAATACACATTATTTTGCATTGCTCATTGGTAACGTATAAATGGCCTTATCCTTGTCTATGAAAGCCATGTAAATGCTTTTATTATCCGGCTGTGATTGTACGCACGCTCTGATTGGCTAAACCCCAGGCGAGATTTCCCGTACAGACCTAGAGGTCCCTCTGAATCCGTACGGACCGGCAAATTTTTCTGTTTTGGAAAACAAAAAAATCACGCGATTCATTTGAAAAAAGCAACCCAACAAACAAACTATAAAGTCCCCAAAGCTAGAAGGCAGTCCCTCAAGCTAGAAGAATGAATTCAGATTCAGAACATTCTGAAAGCGAATTTTATTAACCTGAAGATGAAAACATGGTGCAACAACAATTGCAATGGCAACAAGAAAAGCCGAAGTATCAGCGATTTTTTCAGGAATTCGCCATGTCTCTGGATGCACTTTCAACATCTTTAACGCTCCAGTAATATATAACCAGAACAATCCAATGAAACGTCGCAGAATGATCATTGAGAGCAATGACGAGGACTAAGACATTTCCTAAAGAATGTTGTCTTTTTTAGTCAAAAAGGTGCGAAAAAGCACGATTCGTACGTTTTCCGAACTCTTGAGAGACTTTTGTGCTATGAAGTTTCTTGCTTACTTTGTGAAAAGTTTCTTGCTTGCTTTGTAAAATCCAAACATTGTAAGGTAATTTGAAAAAAGTATATGCTCGTTCTAGAGGCAAGAAAAGATGATAATGTTTTTTCAATAAAACCGAGCAGTTTTTTATCCATCGTTTGTGATGTTTAGTTCAATCTCAGCGGGGAATTCCTCGGCCCTAAACTAGATCCGCGCGCTGTTTCAGAGCACTTCCGCCGTAAACCGGAAAATACTTTTTAAACGCACACTTTCTCTCCTTTTTATGCAAAAAGCCGGATAATAAAAACTTTATTAACCTCGTTAGCTCGGTCTGTACGGGAAATCTCAGACTTCCCGTACAGACCTCGCGCTCGGTTAATAAGTCTTTAATAGGCATATAAACACGAATTTTCTATAGTTTTTTTTTACAATGCGAGCGACGCAAAATCCATACATCAAGGGCTATTTAAAGGGGTGGGGGGGTCACATGCTTTTTGCTTTTTAATCATTTTATAATCATGTTCATAATTATCACAATAGGTCAAAAAGCACTGCTACAGTCGGATTTGATTTTGTCGGCGGGGCAACCCTACAAAACTCTACAAAACCCTACAAAACTCAAATAATGTTATTTTTGGTTTGAGTGCATTTTAGTCCATGGCGGAAAAACATGACTTGACGCTTAAAATAAGATCGTATCGAAAAATATCGGCAATTACTATTGGGGAGTAATAGTAAACAAACCATGAAGTGCGACTTTTCTGAATTGCGCAAGGATAATCAAGGAAAAAAATATTTCGGGCTAACGTTATTTGCACGCCTAATATAGACCGGATGGGAGAAGTCGGAGGGCTTTCAAGGCAATCCAACAAGAAAGAAAATGGCTAAAATCTTCTAAAGCAAACTAGCTTGGAAGCTTGGTGACTTTTCTAAAACACGAACGCGCACTATAAAGATTGGTTCTAACTAGAACGTAAGCGCAAGCGTAAACGGAAGCGCAACACCATTGAAGTTAACACACTCAACAACCTTTTCTTGTATCAAATCGAAAAATACTGAGGATAGGTTTTGAAGTGATAAATATTTCAAATTCGTTGTTTTACGCGCACGCGCACCTAAATGACGCCATTTCAAATGAGCGCGCGCTGTGTTTTTTGAATTTTACTTTTCAATTCAAACGAGCGCGCGCTGTGTTTGATTTCTCAATGACAATTTTTGTCGAATATGTCTTTAAGTTTCTTTAAAATCATCTGAGGACATTGTAATTTGGGTAAGTCGATGACACTCCAGGTTACCATAGTAACCGGTTCTTTATAAAAAAAATTGATCATGATTTTCGAAAACAATTTCACTGATATTTTGGAAAGGGTAGGTACATTTTGCTCTCTTTAAAACTTTGGCAAAAATACCACAAAATTTATTAGATGGCCTTTTTTACATTCATCCATATCTAACCAGTTTGCAAAGTTATATATACAAGCATCCCGCTACTTTTTTACTGTTAAAATTATGTTCAATTCTTGTGTATTTAAATTCTTTACAAAGATAAAAAACAACACTTCCAATATAATTTAATATCAACGTTTTTATTGCTTTTTTTTTTCTTTACAAAACCTTGAGAGTGTAGATTCTGATGTATCTGGATGACACAAGATGATTAGTGACTGATATCTGAGATTTATTCAGAACTTGAAATAATAGTTTAGACTACTAAGTCATATTTATGACGCCATTTTGTATTCTGACACACCCAAAATAGGGCCTGGCGATTCCTTGCAGCGAGATGATAATTGTCTGGAAATTGCAATGCAAACCAATAGTTCGAGATATATTTAGACCCCACCCTCAAAGATTTCCAGACAAAAAACAAAAAGTTTAGATAGGGATATAACTAAAAAGTAAAATCACGTGGCTTATTTTAAAAATTGAAATGTTCAGTTTACTTTCATGTGGAACGCCATCGAGTGTATATTAGAAAGTCATTCGTTTATTTTTCTATCTATTTAAAAAAGGACCCGCACTATAAAAGGGCCTGGACCAGGTCCACGAAAGGCTCAGTTGTCAGTAAATTGCTACGCGGTGGGGAGCTTCGGGGTTCAGTCAAGCGTGTCTTGTTTGCCCACGAGAAGCGAAACCCAAACACAACTTTTGAAGCGCTTATCTTCTCGTTTGCTCGGTTTATTTTCTCTTGGCTAAAACAATGAATAACCCACCAAAAGAGCAGGAATATGCAGTAAAATGTTACGGCGTGTTGTCATCTTGAAGTTTGAATTTTATTCATTCGAAAAGAGGCGGAGCTAAGCTCTTTTATAATGGTGCGGGTCCTTGTTTAAGATGTCTATTCTATAGAATATTTGTTTCATAAAACAAACTAAACTATAATTATTATCGTTTCCTCAATATTACAAAAAATTGTTCTAGATACGTTTGTGAATTCTTTTCTACATTTCTTCTGTTTTATAATTCATAACAAAAAATATATAATAATTAAAACACTGTATTTTAAAACTTCTCTGTATCAAAATGTATACATACTGTACAACACTTAACATAAAAACCAGGAGGTTTGTTGGAAAATTGCTTCAAACAGAGGATATCGTTTTTGGCAATAAAGATCTCCTTGCGATCCCTTTGATTCCTAGAAATTCATTCAGTAGATTAGGATCGCATAATGTCGCATTATATGTCATAACGACCTTATTTTCACGCTGTCTTCTAGAAATTATTTTAAAAAACCCTTGTGAAGATATCGGCATTGAAATCATTTTTTTTTAGTACAAATGTAGCATAATGTCGCAAAGATCGTATCTGTCAGAAAGATAACCTTAAGATAATTTTGTTTTCTAGAAACTATTTTAAAAACACCCTTGTGAAGATATGGGCATTCAAATCAAAATTTATTCAGCCCAAATGTAGCATAATGTCGCAAAGATCGCATCTGTCAGAAAGGTAACCTTACGATCATTTTGTTTTCTAGAAACTATTTTAGAAACACCCCTGTGAAGATATCGGCATTCAAATCAAAATTTATTCAGTCCAAATGTAGCATGTCGCAAAGATCGCATCTGTCAGAAAGATCACGATCATGCAATAATTAAAAAGTAAACATCTAATAACAAATGTCTGTCTTTTTTATGTGGTCCACCATTAGACACAAGAAACACAATACCCTTGCTGGTTGATGTACAAAATGGTGACTTAACAAAAACGGTCAGATAAAACATTTGAGGTTTATTATCATCGAATATTCCATTTCTAGTCCCTTGTCCTAAAGAAAACCCAAAGAAACCCAAGGTGTGCGTCATGTCACCCCGTTGCTACCGTTATCGACAAGTCGTAATCATGTGGGATGTCGAAGATAGCATACCATCCGCGCATGCGTAGATCTATTGTCATAACGTGCCGTATGACGGGTGAAAGCGAAGATATTCATGACTGTTTAGCTCGGCTATCAGCTCCGCTTCGTGGGGCTCGACCAGACTTGAACGAAACAGCTGGTGGAATCGAAGATCCTGAGACTCGGACTGAAATATAGAAAAAGTAATAAGCCGTGTCGCAGGTAATGGGGCCTTGTGGTACGAAAGTACGAAAGCGCTTTCGCTTGAAACTGTCTACAGCAGTTTGAAAACACATTGAACTGTTTGCTTGCTTTCAAAAGTCTTAAAGCTACTAACCTGAGTAAAATCGGTTGAAATACAGTAAATGGTAAAAGCAAGTGTCAAAAGACTGTTTTAAAGAAACGTCATATCAACAAAGCCATTGCTACTGTGGTGTCATTATCTCCATACAGAGTCAAAACAACATGCAAATATATAGCTTGAGTATGAGGCGTTTTTAGGGAACGAAAGTCCGTGACATTCGGACCAGAAAATCCATCCACAAGACATAAAGAAAGTGCGAGCGCAGCAAAAAAAGAAACAATAAATAAATATTTTGAGCTAAAGGGATCCAGAATACTAGATGTCCTGTTGCTAGCGCGTACCTTTTTAGACCTCCTAAGTTTAATATTTAATAGCGTCGTACTCAATACAGCATGTTCAAACTAAACATGATTGATAAAATGTGTCTTACCTGTAAAGATCCCGGGAGTGTGTGCTTGTGAAGACGCGCTTGTTGCTGCTCCCACTGGCTGACAAACGCCTCGAGGATGAGCGCGACGAATAGGTTGATGATCATAATGACGGAAACCAGGTACCAGGCCAGGAAATAGAGCTGCGCCCATCTGTAATGATATGCGATATGATCATGATAATCATCATCATGATCATCATCATGATAATCATCATCATGATCATCATAATCATCATCAACAACATCGACAGCAACCCCTTCATTATCACCTTTATCGTCATCATCAACTTCACATTGTTATAATCATCATTACTGCCATCATCACTGCCATCAGCACCGATATCATCATCATCGCCATTATCATCACATCATCATCATCATCATCATCATCATCACATCATTATAATTATCAACCGACATCATCCCCATCTTTATCACCATCATCGCCATCGTCGTCATCGCATCATTATAATTATCATTACTATTGTTGCGCGAGTTAAATAGCAAGCGCAAAGCCGTCATAGTAAAGTTGTCAAGCGCAAAGCCGTCATAGTAAAGTTGTGGTCGCCATTGACATTTCGTTGTTTTGAAAAGACAATAAAATATCAACAGCCGACTCGCTTTCTTACTTTGCATACGGCATACGATAAACTTCAAGGATCGCGACTATCGTAATCATAGTCACTGTCATCATCACCGACTCATCACCATCATTATCGCCATCGCCATCATCATCATCATCACCGACATCAACCCCATCATTACCATTAGCGCCATCATCATCGCATCATCATCACCGTCATCATCATCACATCATTATAATTATCAACCGACATCATCCCCATTACTATCATCATTACCACCATCGCCATCATCATATTCACATCATCATAATCATAATTATCATCACCGAGATCATCCTCTCCATTATCATAACAATTATCGTCGACGTTGTCATTATTTTTGGTTATCAACCAAACTTTATTCCGTAGATACTTACGGATTGACTAGCTTCTCGTAGGCTTTGAGGAAAACGTGCCAGTTGTTAACAATCATAATATCCCACAGATTTACAAGTGCAGCCTAAAAAAAAATATCAAGTGTATAATAAACACATAACATATAGCCCCTTAAAGAAAAAGCATTATTGATCCATGCAGGGAGCAACCATATAGACACATTCCATGTATTTTTTTAACAACGCAAGATTTTACCTATGTTAGCGTATTTCGAGAGTTTTCACCTTGGTACATTTGTGCCAAATTTGACGTTTTGAGTTCTTTTTTTTTTTGGAGGGCCGGGGTGGAAGGTTGGGGGTGGGGAGGGGGGGGATGTGCTCCAAAAGTGCGAATTTGGTTTTGCGGGTCAAGTTCAAAGTAATCATTTGACAAGCCTTTGGACACTTAGGGAACTGAGATCATTATAACGGTATACAGTGGTATCTCCAGTTCTTCCTGTTAAGGCCACCATTGTATTAAACATTGGTAAGTAGGTCGTGCCACATTATAATAACGGCCACATTTGTAATAAGGTCGTGCAAAATTTGTAATACGGTCGTTATTACAAATGTGGCACGAACTAACTTCTAACGTGGCCGTTATCACAAATGTGGCATGATATGTTTATAAATGTGGCATGAACACATTATAACTTAGATGGTCGTTACTGCATATGCGGGGTGATCTTATTTCAAGTGTGGCAGGTTATTAAAAGTATGACCGTTACTGCATATGTGGGGTGATCTTATTTCCCGTTTGGCAGGATATTATAAATATGGCCGTTATTGCATATGTGACGCGATCTAATTTCAAGTTTTGCAGGTTATTACGGATATGGCCGTTACTGCATATGTGGAGCGACCTAATTTCAATTGTGTCAGGTTATTACAAAAATAACCGTTATTGCATATGAGAGCGACCTAATTTCGAGTGTGGCAGGTTATTATACATGTGGGCCTCAACACTCCACCTTTCTGACCCGTTCGACTTACCGCAAAGTCATCGAAATTGTTTGCAAAATATTGAAATTTGTCAAAGTCCAGTTCGGTACAGGGATCAGAGGTTCTGAAAATGGAAAAAAAAAGAAAAATTCTGGGTCATCACCAATCGCATTCACAAGTTATACATTCATCACCATTAGCCACATGATAAAAACAACGAGAACATCATTAAAAGTAGCAACAGCAATTGCAACAACACTATTTCATACAGCAACAACGCACTACGATATCATGATTGTTATTCATTATCATCATCATCATAATCATCGCCATCGTCATTATCGGGAATATAAATTAAATGTGCACATCACTCAGGGGTAACTAACGCGTTCGTATGTGCACATCACTCAGGGGTAACTTACGCGTTCGTATGTGCACATCACTCAGGGGTAACTTACGCGTTCGTGTGTGCACATCACTCAGGGGTAACTTACGCGTTCGAATGTGCACATCACTCAGGAGTAACTTACGCGTTCGTATGTGCACAGCACTCAGGGGTAACTTACTCATCACTCAGGGGTAACTTACGCGTTCGTATGTGCACATCGCTTAAGTGGGTTCGTCACTCCTTCAAATAGCATCATCCCAAATATGGCAAATATATAGTATATGGCCTAAAAGAGTAAAAGAAGAAGCATACTTTAAATATAATAAAGACGAGGACAAATAACAAACCAATAAGAAAGCGGATACAAGCACGTACGAATTGGTCTTATTGGTACTGTATCTACTTGTATCTACTCTATCAACATGACGACTGAAGAGTTATGTCATTAACCTCAAAAAGGAATCCAATAAATGTCATAATTAATTGTTTGGTCAGCAGTATGATTACATCTTGATCTGGTATTTACAATCCCAGAGACTACCTATTCCATATTCCAGGGAATGATCGTTTTAGATTCATGAACTGGAGACTAGAGCGGAAAATGTTTAATGTTCTTCTAGAAATACAATTCTTTCTAATTTGTCATCTGAACAGATGTTCTACATACAGAAAAAAAAGAACAAGTGAACTGATTATCTGATTCTTAAATTTAAAAGAAAATATAACCCAAGGGTGCTATCCGAAAATTAACTTTAAGCATCCGAGCTTCGTAAACCCGGTATATCTTATTTTTTGGATAACATCAAAATTACACAAAACCTAATTGTGCTCTGTCTTAGAAACAATAGGACTAATCCATTCATTGTAGCGGTTTCAGATCACACGCATTAAGTCATAGAATATTTAGAAGCACCTTTTTTTCCGGGACAGAGAAAGCATCACTTTACGGGTAACATTGGCAACTAGATGATTGGGCGATCATCAATGATTGATGACACTGTGCTTCCGCAGACGATTAGCTGTTGTCATTTGCGGTAATACTGGGGAAAGCACAAATAGAATTCGGGGCCCCAACTTATACTTATTTGATCCCTTGGAAGTTGTGTTTTGGTAGAGGTAAAGCTAAGCGAACAGGGCCTGTGGGTTTCACAAGATCAAAGAAGGCAAGGACAAGCACAACTAATAAGGTTGGACCATTTTTATCAGAATAATTTACTTGGATTTTACAATGGATTGCTAGAATTTTAGAAAGCTAATAGAAGTTACTGTGTTACTATAACACAGAATATTTCATAATCTGAAAAAGAGACAATGCGTCCTACGATAATTATATTCTCTATGTTTAACCAGCTGGATGTTGGACGTCAAAGTGTCCGTTTTGTTTTTAAATTAATAACTACTTACTAACCGAGAGTGAGGTCATGCCGGCAAATATCTCAATCCGAAGTTTGATATTTCCCGGCATGACCGAACGGTTAAGGCCAGTAAGTTGTTTAATATGTGGCTTAAAAAAATGACAAGAAAACAAATCAACGTTCGCTTTCGCGCAAATATCGATTAGTTTATCGATCGATTTTAAAAAGGCGGCAAAACAAAAAACACTCGCGTTATATATATATCACGTGTTTTTCAGAGTCGAAATCAACGATGAACGGTGCTCCGATGACCATTCTTTTTTTTTACATCTGAATAAGTATAAGCTTAATTGAAGGCCGACTTTTCGGGCTGTTTTCCTCCTATTTGCAGCTTTTGCGGTATGTTTGTAAAACCGTGGGCTAGACAAATTGTAACTCCCCCCCCCCCCCCTCAAATCCAAGCCCGAAAATCGTGACACCACCTAACCAGAGGCTAAAAAAATGCATGAATCTTTAACTTCGCAAATTTAAGAGTGACACAAAGATAAACAATAAATACCGGTGTCGCTAGAAAACAACTACGTCGTCAACAGTTTTAACAAAAACATTTGAGTCTAGGTTTTGCAAAATATTTGTAAGTATTCGTTTAGAACGGTTAGCTTTGTCTGTCAACCATGAGAGAGATTCTCAAAATTCATTTATATATAGACAAGATTGGTACGTGAACAATATGAAACTAAAAATACAATAGTAGGAAATATTGTAAACTGAATAAAATTAACATTTAAATAATGACTCTCTTGCTCAGTATTATATTAAAACCAGACTTAAATTCGGCGCCGAAAAAAAAGTGACCCCCCTTTAATGACAGCGACAAAAAATGTTGCCCCCCCCCCCCTAGTAATAAATGACCGCTCCCTTAGTTGATGCAAATATTGCATTTTCAAATAAAGTAACATGTAGTGTCTTAAAAAGAAACTCTTTTGGGTCTTTGCATCCCTTATTATTTATTAATTTGTTTGTTTATCCGATGTAAATACTATCGGTGGCGCTTGCCACCGATGTGATGTCCTTCAATATTTTTCTTCTTCGTCAAAATTTCCCTCTTCAATCTCGTCACCTCCGACACGGAGTACTTCTTTTCTCCAATTATCAACTTCAAGACCTGCTTGTTTTTTAGCAAAATTCGTGCAACCGAACATAACAACACAAGAGAAGCTCACAAAAAATGCCGTTCGAATATGGAAAAAGACGGCCCACCAACCAACCATGTCTGTCTCTTCTGGATAATTTCCTTCTTGAATGTCCGCTGTCGCTCATTTTGCAGTTTGAAGGTGGAAAAAAAAATACCAAAAACAAAAACAGAAGAGTTTATAAACAATTACAAAGGAGTGGGTGATGCAAATGGAGTCTTAGATTGGTTCTTACAAGCGGGTAATAGTTTAGGCTGATTGTATTATCTGAATAACCTTGCAGGTCTATCAGCACGCGGAGTTTGGCAGCGTTTTCAGGCCCGCAGAGACAATGGACATCGACTGTGCCACAGCCTCGCTGCAAGGACTTGTTCTCATCTCTCTGGAGCGCCTGTGCGCGATACTTGCTCCATTCAAACATCGCGCCCTCTCCACACAGGCCTATAACGTTGCCGTGGCAGCCCCATGGGGCGTGGCCATCATTGCTGTGGCTTTCCATGCCATCTCACGATTCTATTTCTTCTACACGTCCACCGTTCTGACCTTCCTATCACTGTTTGTAATCTGTGTCTCGTATGGTCTGATGTTTTACTATGTGAAGCACCAGGCGAAACAAGCTGGCAGCGCTCGCCAGGAAGTCAAACAGCGGCGTGAGCGCGATCTGGCCAAGACACTATTTTTCGTCACGGCCCTGTCTGTCCTGGCCTGGGTACCCAACGCCGTCTGGACAGCTGACAAAGGGGATCATTCCATTCTGGACAAAATCGCCTTCTGCGGAAGGTTCGCCAACTCTTTTATCAACCCAATCGTGTACTTATTCCAAATGAAGGATTTCAGAGAGGGTTTGCTCAAAATTTGCCGACGTACGGATCTAGATGGTCGATCCAACTCGTCCCAACAATCTGCGATTACTGGACGCATACATCAAGCACAAGAGACACGTCGCCACCGGTTGCAGCTAGGCAAGTCAAAATCATCACCAGTGTCAACACCGAAAACGTCATCTTCTGTTCCAGAGAACAAAGGTGTTAACTGTACTTCAAATGTAGGAGGTCAAAACGCCATTTTGATTGTCCGAGATTGAGCATCCCGAAATGTAAAACCGGAGACGAAATATTCATTTCAGGTTCCAGTTCACTTAGTCAGCAAGTGAATATGGGTCTGGATTACGGGAGTGAGGTAAGCATTTCCGGTACAGATAGGCCGACCAGTCAAGTGGAGGATACCAAACTGTGAGGGCACTATGAGCAGCTCTTATTAAAGCCGCATTGTCACCAGTTTACTTCCGGTCGATTACGTAACAATATCCGATAATTTTTCACGGAAAACGCGAAAAATATTTCAAAATATAGAAAGCAGTGTGTCTTTTGAAAGTTTCTTTGAGGATGTGACTGCTAATTTAGAGCGGATGGCCTGTTAAATATTTCGGATTCGAATAGATTTTTTTGTCTTTTAACGGTTGAGGTTTCTGTCGGACCTCTGGAAGTAAACTGGTGACAATGCGGCTTTAAGAGTTAAAAGACGCGCTAGTATAATAGTATAAAAAGCTGTATATGAATAGTGGAATATTTATCGTTTACATAGAGTGTGGTTTGAATAAACTACCCAGCTAGCTGAGCTTTCTCCCTGTTTGTTTCTATCAGTTCACTTATTCGTGTCGCGTCTTTGTTCTTTCGCCTTCAAGGGGCAGCGTAATGGTACTGCGCATGTCTGGAGTCAGTGTTTATTGTACGTCATGTGCACATGTCTGGAGTCAGTGTTTATTGTACGTCATGTGCGCATGTCTGGAGTCAGTGTTTATTGTACGTCATGTGCGCATGTCTGGAGTCAGTGTTTATTGTACGTCATGTGCGCATGTCTGGAGTCAGTGTTTATTGTAGGCTTTTAATTGTCTACAAAAAGTTGAACTTTAAGCTGTCAATGCCTTGTTAAAAAAATATGCAATATTCTATTGGAAAATATTGTTTATTGACAGTTTGGGGTCATTTCCTTTGAAACTAAGTCTCCACATGTACCAAAGGCTGATAAGTCATTATTAGAATTTGAATAAAATATATTGTGTACGGGCCGGATAGCTATTGCAAAGCTCTTACCATAACACTGCCCTTTTAACTGTCAAAATCGCCATAAGTACTTACAGCTATCGAACCGTTAAAAGGTATGAGAAGTATAACAATCAAGGTCAGAATCTCCATGACTACTCACAGCTATGATGCCAATGAAAGGTATGAGATTGCGAACCAGGTTCAACAAAGTCTCGGCAACAAGGGACAACGCCTGCAACACGATGAAATAATAACAACTGTTATTATTTGTATTATATGTATATATTTGTACAATATATTATATGTACAGCTGAGGGGGGTGGAGAAGGGGTAGTGAGTGCCACCTCAAAAGGACCGGGGGCTGTTATGGGCGGGCGGGTGGGGGTTGCAGGCTTTACTACAAATAGATGGGGGCGAGAGCCCTTCTACAGCCGATAAGAGGAAGGGGAGTGGGGTTAGTTATAGCTGGAGTAGGGGTAGGGCAGGTGATAGCTGCCTTAAAAGGATAGTTGGAGGGGGTAAGGCTAGTGATAGCTACCCTAAAAGAATAGCTGGAGTAGGGGTAGGGCTAGTGATAGCTACCCTCAAAGGATAGCTGGATGGGGGTAAGGCTAGTGATAGCTACCCTCAAAGGATAGCTGGATGGGGGTAAGGCTAGTGATAGCTGCCTTAAAAGGATAGCTAGATGGGGGTAGGGCTAGTGTTAGCTGCCTTAAAAGGATAGATGGATGGGGGTAAGGCTAGTGATAGCTACCCTAAAAGGATAGCTGAATGGGGGTAGGGCTAGTGATAGCTGCCTTAAAAGGATAGCTGGATGGGGGTAAGGCTAGTGATAGCTACCCTCAAAGGATAGCTGGATGGGGATAAGGCTAGTGATAGCTGCCTTAAAAGGATAGCTGGATGGGGGTAAGGCTAGTGATAGCTGCCTTAAAAGGATAGCTGGATGGGGGTAAAGCTAGTGATAGCTGCCTTAAAAGGATAGCTGGATGGGGGTAAGGCTAGTGATAGCTACCCAAAAAGGATAGCTGGATGGGGGTAGGGATAGTGATAGCTACCCTAAAAGGATAGCTGGATGGGGGTAGGGCTAGTGATAGCTGCCTTAAAAGGATAGCTGGATGGGGGTAAGGCTAGTGATAGCTACCCTAAAAGGATAGCTGAATGGGGGTAGGGCTAGTGATAGCTGCCTTAAAAGGATAGCTGGATGGGGGTAAGGCTAGTGATAGCTGCCTTTAAAGGATAGCTGGATGGGGGTAAGTCTACTGATAGCTGCCTTTAAAGGATAGCTGGATGGGGGTAAGGCTAGTGATAGCTGCCTTAAAAGGATAGCTGGATGAGGGTAGGGCTAGTGATAGCTACCCTAAAAAGATAGCTGAGTAGGGGTAGGGCTAGTGATATCTAGGGGCTTTCCTACAGCCGGGAAGATGAGTGGGTAGTTAATGGGGTAGTGGTAACGGTGGTTGGTGCCAACATGAAAAGGGGAAGGAACATTTCTCTTAAAAGAAGAATAGACTGCTTTTGGGATTAGGTGATGGGGGTTAACCCAAAGTGATGGGGGATGGACCAGGGTTATCTCCCCTTACTACCACCTGATATCTCTTACTTCTGTACTGTTCTTGTGAGAAAGCAGGGGCTTCGGACGGGGAGGGGTAAGGGTGGCGCTTCTGAGCCGCTTTTTTTTTACCATGAATGTGCGGTTTTTACATATACCTAAATAGTGTTACAAGTGTTACATGTATAAATCGATTGCTTGATGTAAGACGATTTTTTTACCACGAATGCGCTAATCGAGCATACTTTACGAAGTCCTCATTAGCAACCTAGCGAAAAACAACTGACGAAGGTCTCTTCATTAAGAGTCCGAAACCGGTCTTGTAAACGCTATAACCGCCCGCCGATTTTTCATCAAACGATGACTTCGGAAGGCACCTTAGACGAGATGAGCGAGCCCTCTCTCAGAAAAAGCCAGATTTAGCCTAAGTGCACTTTGAATTCTACGAGTTACAGTGGCGATTCTCGGCAGCCTCAAATCTTCCTGTTTGATTTTATGAAATCTATTAAAACAGGAGTGAGCTGTACTGCAGATATGTCCTAAATAACTCTAAGAAACTTTACATGCACAAAGAAAGCGCTTATGTCAGGTCGAGCAACGCTCCCATAGACGTGAAACATTAAAGAACGACAAATTCCACCACAAAGACATATAATATGTCACCTAAGGTTTTTGTCACCTCATAAACCACGTCTAGCGTATATCGTCCTCCGTAGATCCATTTCTGCGGCATATAACGCTCAAGCAAAAGTGTAATCTCAAAGACACTACGCACTTTATTTACTTCATCAGAAGTCTATAAAAGGGCAAAAGATTCATTGATTTAAAGATCTTTGATGTCCATAGCTTACTGAAACTTTTCAGTACACGCATTCTCTCCTCTTGCCACCCTTTTAGTTATAAGAAGGGTTTGTGTCTAGGGAGATGGCCTAGGTCCGTTGAGAACAAATTCCTCACTTGCCACCCTCTAAGCCGAAATCTGCAACTTATTCTAGATACGGTTACGCGATTTCACAACATACATAACGGCGAGTGTTGAATTCACGGACAGGCAAAATGCGTTTTGAGGCAAACATGGCATCTAATAAACGAATCTAAACATTTTGTCATGAGGTTCCACCCGGCTAAACAGAATCTTTTGAAGATTCTTATAAAAAACTGGCAACTTATCACGGATCTCAGCCTCATACGGCTAGAATCTTTAATGAACCTATAGTCTCTTATAGAAAGGAGAAACCGCTTATAGACTTTTAAGTCAGAGCCACAATCTCCCATAAAGGACTAGGTATCAAAGCAGATTTATTTACAATTGTGGCGGGTGTGGCTGTTGGCAATATTACACAACAGCCCTTCTACAGCCGATAAGAGGAAGGGGAGTGGGGTTAGTTATAGCTGGAGTAGGGGTAGGGCAGGTGATAGCTGCCTTAAAAGGATAGTTGGAGGGGGTAAGGCTAGTGATAGCTACCCTAAAAGAATAGCTGGAGTAGGGGTAGGGCTAGTGATAGCTACCCTCAAAGGATAGCTGGATGGGGGTAAGGCTAGTGATAGCTACCCTAAAAGGATAGCTGGATGGGGGTAAGGCTAGTGATAGCTGCCTTAAAAGGATAGCTAGATGGGGGTAGGGCTAGTGTTAGCTGCCTTAAAAGGATAGATGGATGGGGGTAAGGCTAGTGATAGCTACCCTAAAAGGATAGCTGAATGGGGGTAGGGCTAGAGATAGCTGCCTTAAAAGGATAGCTGGATGGGGGTAAGGCTAGTGATAGCTACCCTCAAAGGATAGCTGGATGGGGATAAGGCTAGTGATAGCTACCCTAAAAGGATAGCTGGATGGGGGTAAGGCTAGTGATAGCTGCCTTAAAAGGATAGCTGGATGGGGGTAGGGCTAGTGATAGCTGCCTTAAAAGGATAGCTGGATGGGGGTAAGGCTAGTGATAGCTGCCTTAAAAGGATAGCTGGATGGGGGTAAAGCTAGTGATAGCTGCCTTAAAAGGATAGCTGGATGGGGGTAAGGCTAGTGATAGCTGCCCAAAAAGGATAGCTGGATGGGGGTAGGGATAGTGATAGCTACCCTAAAAGGATAGCTGGATGGGGGTAGGGCTAGTGATAGCTGCCTTAAAAGGATAGCTGGATGGGGGTAAGGCTAGTGATAGCTACCCTAAAAGGATAGCTGAATGGGGGTAGGGCTAGTGATAGCTGCCTTAAAAGGATAGCTGGATGGGGGTAAGGCTAGTGATAGCTGCCTTTAAAGGATAGCTGGATGGGGGTAAGTCTACTGATAGCTGCCTTTAAAGGATAGCTGGATGGGGGTAAGGCTAGTGATAGCTGCCTTAAAAGGATAGCTGGATGAGGGTAGGGCTAGTGATAGCTACCCTAAAAAGATAGCTGAGTAGGGGTAGGGCTAGTGATATCTAGGGGCTTTCCTACAGCCGGGAAGATGAGTGGGTAGTTAATGGGGTAGTGGTAACGGTGGTTGGTGCCAACATGAAAAGGGGAAGGAACATTTCTCTTAAAAGAAGAATAGACTGCTTTTGGGATTAGGTGATGGGGGTTAACCCAAAGTGATGGGGGATGGACCAGGGTTATCTCCCCTTACTACCACCTGATATCTCTTACTTCTGTACTGTTCTTGTGAGAAAGCAGGGGCTTCGGACGGGGAGGGGTAAGGGTGGCGCTTCTGAGCAGCTTTTTTTTTAGCATGAATGTGCGGTTTTTACATATACCTAAATAGTGTTACAAGTGTTACATGTATAAATCGATTGCTTGATGTAAGACGATTTTTTTACCACGAATGTGCGGTTTTTACATATACCTAAATAATGTTACAAGTGTTACAGGTATAAATCGATTGCTTGATGTAAGACGATTTTTTTTTACCATGAATGTGCGGTTTTTACATGTACCTAAATAGTGTTACAAGTGTTACAGGTATCAATCCATTGCTGGGAAAAAAAAGACGAGTTAAACCCTCTTCCAAATCACTTTCTCCCCACCCCCATATTTGGGACCATTCGCCCGCCCCCCTGGAAAGGCTTGGATTTTCAGGAGCTTACCGATATGTTAGGCACTACTCTGAGCAGCCTGAAGATGATAAGCATGTTGATGATGCGCACCATGTTGGGTAGGGAGAAGATGTAGTCCGCATCTGTAGTTGTCCTAAAGAGAGTCGGAAAGTTGAGATATTGGTGGGTTTTTTTGTTTGTTTTATATTGACAGACTATTGTCAACCGGCTTCGGTCAACAGGCTTCGTTACAAGTCTACATGTAAAGATGGGTACCACCGCGTCTAAGCCTGAAGTTATACGGTGGCTAATATATGCAGCTAGGCACTACAGTGGTTTTTACCCATGCTTACATGCGGGGTTGACGACAACGTTTTGTCAAACGACTGTATACTAATCAGCTTTAATCTAGGAATAAAGAATTGTGTCATTTTCCCTCTGCCCTCCAGAGGAACATACATGATCTTCTGCAACTTGCATTTAATGCTGAAAAAAATGCTTCTACCAATGTTAAATGGGGGAACAGGAGGGATGTGTTACTATGCAAAGTGTCCAACTTTATTTTGTTGCGGATTGTAGTTTAAATGTCGAGCGCTTTTTTTATTTTTTTTTTCGTCAGATACAAAAACAATATGCTATATTTTTCGTTCAGTGTGTATTAAACTAACACGTTGAAAAAAAAAATAAAAAATAAAAACTGCCAGGAACTAAGCATCTCTGGCGCTCAGAATTCTAAGAAAGTACTTGTTATACCTCATCATGGAAAATACCCGAGTAGCCGTGTTATTGAGCTAGAATAATGAATATACTGTAATATAAAACTAGTAGTCTACTCAGCAAGGTAATTATTTGTTTTTTAGGCATCTTTTAAAAGTACTGGATGAAAACCTAAACGGTAATTAGTTAAGTCAGCTAATAAGAGGGTTGATTGTACGTACGGCATTTTTGCGGCATAATTGAATGGTGACCCAAACAAAGAAAGGTGTATAATCTCGATGACGACCAGTAGTACAGTCACCCCTCCACAGTAGAGATTACCCTTGAATGACACATATCTCTGCCAGCCCAGCGCCCACAGCTTAATACTCTGCAGAAGAAAAAGATAAGGCTTCAATCAAAAAGACAACCCCAAGGCGGTACATGGGTGTAACTAAAAACGCGAGCTTGATTTATATAGCGCCATTTCCTGAAGCTCAGAGGCGCTTCACATTTAAAATTCCTATTTCGTATTTATTAAGAATGACCCATCTTGGAACTGAGGAACACAAGCTTCTAGTAAGCTCACATACGTTTAACTAGTCAAATTCAGGGCCGAGAAACAGAAAGAAACTATCCATGCCTAGACCGGGAATCGAACCCGGCAGATGTGAGTATCCCCATATCCTGAAACGCTAACACACTGGGCCAACCATATGAATATGGGAGGAAGGAGTCCAAGAGAGCTCATGACCACACTCTATGACTCGAATTGTTGAGGTTCCGCAGGCATTTCGCGTGCGACTAAATTGCGCTCTCTAAATCACCCTTACAACATCTTGGAACAAAGCTCCTTTACCACCCACTCAGAGTTGTTGAGGTTCTGCAGGCATTTCTCATGCGACTAAATTGCGCTCTCCAAATCACCATTACAACATATTGGAACAAAGCTCCTCTACCTCCCACTCGGGTTGTAGACGCGCCGCAGGCATTTCTCATGCGACTAAATTGCGCTCTCTAAATCAGCCTTTCAACAAAGCTTCTGTACTACCCGCTCGAGCTGTAGAGATGTCGCAGGCATCATGCGACTAAATTGTGCTCTCTAAATCTGCCTTTCAACAAAGCTCCTGTACCACCCGCTCGAGTTGTAGAGATGTCGCAGGCATCATGCGGCTAAATTGTGCACTCTAAATCAGCCTTTAGACATCTTGGAACAAGCTTCTGCACTACCGGTCCATATTTGATGTTCCAGCCAATCATTTTTTTTATATAATCTTCTTTTGCTTAAGGAGGTCATTTCACCAGACGGTATTTTGCACCCCACTTTAACTTTATATTGTAAAACAGCTGCTGGGAACATACAAACTTCTTTTAACTCCCCGTTGGACCTTTAACCCTGAGATGACTCGTTCCCGTTATCGTGTTACCCAGTGCCAAAGACGAGTATTCTCGTTTTTAATATATGCACATACAAACTTTTGGGGAACTCAGCTTACGTACCTGCTCTGCACAGTAGTATATGACGAAAAACAGGTTTGCAGCCTGAGGAGGGAAAAGCAATTTGTTAAGTGCCTACTTATAAGGAGAAAATCACCCCCTGAGGTAACCCCAGCGCGAGGGTAAACCTTCTCAATTCCATGTCACATCTCTGTTCACAAGTCAGGAAAGTTTAGCCTTTGCTTGCAATTTTGCAACGGGCTGTGTGCAGACATTTTTTACTGCGATTTCGAGTAATCTGCGAGCACAACATATACATGTCAAACAACAAAATACATTTTGCCTTCCTTCAGTCAAAAGCCTTAGACCACTTCTATTTTATTTATTGGCCTAAAATTTGGCTTCCAATCACTGCAATGCGAGTGTTTTAACAAAAATTGGGAGCAAAATTATTTGAAGGACATTCAAAATTACTAAAACAACATTTGTATGCGTTATTTACAAATTTAGAGAGGCTTTATCAAATCATCCGACTCTCGCACTTGGTATTTTGCTAGGATGACAAAATTGCGGCTGAGCGAGACTCTTTAAGGGAGACTTACTGCAAGTGCCGAGTGGCTTGATTTCAGAGAAAGGTCGTACTCGAGGTCAAGCTCAATCTGTGAAAACAAATCATTAACAATGGAAACAACAACCAGAAAATGTACATTAGTTAGTTTGAATAACGAAAAGCAATATAGAAGTTGGCAGTATAGCAGACACTAGTCATGATTGATTTACTATAGTCACTTAATTATTGGTACTCACCGAAACGAAGACGACATTGACAGCAGAGATGAAATCCCCAAAGTAATCAAACCAATGGTGGGCGACAACCACCTGTAGTTTCCTCAGCAACGGATTCGTGACGTAACTCATAGCGGGTCTGTTGCGCCTGCGCGGCTTCTCGATTGCCTCAAACCAGCTCTGGAACTCCTCCACCGTCACGTGACCACTTGGTAAGTCATCCAGCCCCTGTAATAAATAGGGACCTGTGTTAACTGGTTACTAATGACGAATGACTATTTCTGTCGATTTGGAAAAAAATGGAAATGAAAATGGAAATGAAGCAAATATGAAGCGCTGAAGGCAGGAGAAGCATCACAAGAAGAAAATGAACAAACGTCCAATTTCTTCTGCTTTTGCATCTGCATACAGTACGTTGACAACGTTCCAGGATAAGCTGACAAACACAAGCATTTAAAATTACACAATTTTCTGTAAGTTTATGTGGATATTTTAAAATCACACCGTTCTAGAAAGATTAAGGGGTAAGGGAGATGATTGAGTTGACTGTTGATGGCCGAGCGGGCTATTGACTTATAATAATAAAGTCGAAAAATTTTTTTAGAGAAATAATTAATTTAGTCAAATTACACTAGTAAATTAATAAGAATAAAAAAAAACATGTATGCTATGGTTATTTGCCATTTTGTGCTTTCAAATCTGGCCTTGGTCGCTACTTGTAGGTCAGCCAAAAAGAATGCAATATGCAGATTGCAGTGCTGTCTCTCCATGACGTTATGGCGTTACCTCTCAGAAATGGTATGTATTACTCGATAGTTACACAGTAGATATCAATAGTGGTTTTGCTGGGTGTTCACCCACCACGTCATAAAGTTATTCGGTAGGACTCGATAGAAGTACGCAGCTGCTTTGTCTCCTATTATCTTTGTTCTACAAAGGAGTTCTTTTATCTCTATTCTTCTCGTTCTTTGTATCAAGGTGCGGATATTGTTCATTTGCCCAATCAAATTGCAGCTTGTAAGAGCTGCGTACTGACCCCTCGAAAGCGGTTCGGTTCGGTTCAGTGTCGACCCTCGATTACGGCCTTACCTCTTAGAAATTGTGTGTATTACTCGATAGCTATTCGGAAGCACTCGATAGTGGTTCGGCTCAGTGTCGACTCTCCATCATGGCCTTACCTCTCTAAGTAGCTGTTGGTTGCGGCGTTTCACGTGAACTTTTTCCAACACCCTGTAGAGGCTGTTGCTGCTTACACTGTCCCTGTTAACAATAAAGGTTGAGGAAAAAGTCTTACAATAACAACGAGCTATCCGAGGATACAATGACCTTGTGAGGGTTAGTTTGTACGCAAGACCCCATGACCCCTAACCCTTAATCAGGGGCATATCTAGCTTTTTGCCAAGGCGGGGGGGGGGAGGGCGTGGTTGACAAAAAAAATCGTCATTATTTTATTATTCATTATTATTATTATTATTATTATTATTATTATTATTATTATTATTATTATTATTATTATTATTATTATTATTATTATTATTATTATTATTATTATTATTTTTATTTTTATTATTATTATTATTATTATTATTATTATTATTATTATTATTATTATTATTATTATTATTATTATTATTATTATTATTATTATTATTATTATTATTATTATTATTATTATTATTATTACTATTATTATTAGTATTATTAGTATTATTAGTATTATTAGTATTATTATTCTTATTCTTATTCTTATTCTTCTTCTTCTTCTTCTTCTTCTTCTTCTTCTTCTTATTATTATTATTATTATTATTATTATTATTATTATTATTATTATTATTATTATTATTATTATTATTATTATTATTATTATTATTATTGTTATTATTATTATTATTATTATTATTATGTTTATTTTTTAAGATTACGATGATGAACATGATCATACGAAGATAGCGGCAGTGAATGGCGATAACAACGATATCTATGAGGACCCCAAGAAAATAATGATAGCAATACTTGCACTAGCAATGATAAAATCCTTTCTTAGCATAATGCACTCACGCGCTGACGTTTTCTTTCGATTCTGACAGACGGTTAAGTACTTCAAATGCAGCTCGCACGGCGAGTCTCCTGCGGAATAAACTTGACTGCAGAGACGTCTACAAAGAGAAATATGTTATCCATTCAATTTGGGCGCAAGTGGTACTCATAATTATTGTGTTCTTCAATTTCCCTCTTCCGCATAACTGGCTTCACCGATGTGTGGTTTTCATGCTGTTTGTGGTTATCAACCATCATCTCTTCCATGTGGGAGATTTGGGTAGAAAAAGTTTCTAGATGGATCCAGTGACCTATAACCAGAGCTAAAGATGATCATTTGGTCAATGCATTACTACTCTGGACCCAAACCTGCGTTTTTTTTTTTTTTTCAGGCTTGCACCTGCTACTTCTTTAACCACAAAAGAGTTAGCCGGCTCTCCTTTCCCTTTCTCTCGCCACAGGAATCTCAAATCTCCGGAGGGCCGTCTAGCAGGCTACATAAGAGTGATCAACATAAATCCTTCCTATAGCAGGATACAGTAGCTAGTATCGGCCATTACCAATAAGTATTGGTCGTTTTGTAAATTTTGTTATAGTCAGATACCAGCCTCGCTAATGTCAAATGTAAACACTTACAGGGTACAGAACAACCGAATCAAGCACGAAAAACGCGAAAATTAACTCCCTTACAATTTAGACGCTCACCATTAAGTATCCTCTGAACTGATTGTAGATCACTGCAGTTAGCATGTTAAGAAAGCAATAAAGTCCTACAGAAAACGAAACAAGGGCACAAAAGTTATTCAAGTAACACGAATGTCTATAGGTAGACCACCACGGCCACTATGAAGTACCGAAATATAAAAGTAAGAGAGCTATGGCTTTTCTTGAAGAGCCCTAATTAGCTACACCTTTGTTACCGTTTTTGCCAAGGTTGGGAGACAAATAACGCGCACCATAAAAGGGACTTGCCTTAGGCAAGCTGTCATTCGTCCTTTGACGAATGCCAGCTTGAAGTACCGAAATATAAAGGTAAGAGAGAAGTACCGAAATATAAAGGTTAGAGAGCTAGGGCTTTTCTTGAAGAGCCCTAATAAGCTACACCTTCGTTACCGTTTTTAGTCAAGGTTGGGAGACAAATTTCGTAATATCCATTTAAACACGAACGCGCACTATAAAAGGGACTTGCCTTAGGCAAGCTGTCATTCGTCATTTGACTTCTCTCACGCACGCATTAGATAGGTTTGGAAGGGATGAATTTTGATTTTTTTTTAACAATCTCTTGTACTTAACAGTTGTCGTAGTGTGTCGTACGACTTTACTTTTTGCTGTTTTCTTCTGGCAGTTTTAGAGGTCCTCACTCAATGAAGTCTAGCTTTGAATGGCGACAACCTGCGCGAGAACTTGCGAAAATGGAGGCGGAGCTATATAGCGCGCGTTCGTGTTTAAATACAAAGCCTTATACATTATTTAACAACTTCGATCGAAAATAACGTAATTACTTTCACAAATCAGCCGACGGAAATGGGTGATTTCTCGCACTTGGTATTTTGCTAGAATGAAAAATGGCGACTGCCTTCATGGTTCTGTCTGTTGTACTGTATCTTAACAGTTTTCACAGTTGGGCTAGTGCGCTTAGTAGTTTGATGTGCTTTTGTTTGTGAGTACAATCACTGCAGATGGTAACTACAGAGGCAACACCTTCCAACCCCCCCCCCCCCCCCCCCTGTGTTTGATGTGTGTTTGTATGAATGCACTAGGACTAGGACCACGGAGTCAGCGTTTTCATTTCCACTGTGAGTGCTCAACAAGTACTGCACAATTCCTAATTGTACCAGAGTTCAAGCGACGTCCGTAGGAGAATTTAGTGCCACAAGTGAAATTACGTTTCAGTGTTCCTTACCAATGCCGCTGTAGACAATAAAATAAATTGCGTAGAATCTGTTTTTCATATAAGCGGGCATCATGACTAGAAGAAAAAAAAATCAGGAGATAAATACATGTCACAAAAGATTGTTTTCGCTTGTATCCAGTCTCTTTCCTCATTTGCCAGACAGAAAAACACCTTAGGGCCTTTTTCCAGATCATTGAGTTTGAACGCGAAAGCAAGGCTTCTTAAGGTCGGAGTTTGTTATCAGTGTTCTTGCAATATTTGCAGCCTTTTTCAAAAAAAAGTGTTAAGCTACAGGTCTTATTGTATCACCAACCAATAGGGTACTTGCTAAGAGATCAAGATCTATTCATGTCTGCGCATGCTCACCATCCGGGTTATTCGCTGTGGTCAGCAGCACAAAAAGGCTTCGCATTGACGTCTGTAGATTTGGGAAGAACTTTGCTCCCTCGCATATTGAACCACTCTCGGTGTTTGACTCCCGACATTCTGAAAGCTGTAATGACATTTGTAAGCATAATATAAGATATGGGTTTGCCTTTAAATATAATATCGTAAATAAATAATCATCAAAACACTTTTCAATACATACAGAGCTGTAGAAAGCTTCAAAAGATGGGGGGGGGGGGCACGACACAGAAACATTAAGGAAATATTGGTGAAACAGTCACGCCCCTTTTTCCTTATAATTTTTAAAATATTTGGGGGTAGCGGGCACTTTCTATGCTACGGCCCTGCATGGGATAAATAAAACATTTGCTCTGTCAGCCGCCATTTTGTTATCGTAGCGAAATAATGAAAGGTAGAAACTCTAGTAAAATTGTAATAATGCGATATAAAACTTTGCTGTTAGATTACTATAAAATCGCATAATTTGTATACCAATATTGAAAAGAAAACAAAAACAAATATATGGCTGACATGGGTATTTTAAGCTGACGGAGGTTTGATCTATGAGATAGAAAGAATAAGATCGATGCTTGATCTAGATTAGAGATTAGAGCTGGGTACTTGGAATTAGAGGACACTTACCACATCTGTTTGATTCCTTGACGTCCACTTAAATAAAGATAAAAAAAAGTTTGTATCCACTGAAACTCATCAGTAGCGGATGTAGAGTTTAGGGGGTTTAACCCCCCCCCCCCCCCCCTTGGGCTACAAGGAAGCATGTTATTGACGTCCACTTAAACTAGGTCAGAAACGAAAACTTTATTTTGCTAAAACATAAGTCTAGAGGTTACGTAGCAAACCTGGATAAAAATGGCGCTTCATTTTTTTTCGTTTTTGGATTTTTTTTTAATTTTCGTCGAAAGAAAATGTCTCGCAGACTGGGGCCGAATTTGGACCGTTGGGAGGCCTGTGGTGACTTCACAGCCATGGTACGGCGCGAAATTTTAGTGTTAAATCATATAGGAGATCCGAAATCAATGCCCCAGAACTCAGTCGAATAATAGCGTCGTCGATCGAAAGTACCAGGCCATGAGGCTTAGAGCTCACAGACCCCAGTGACAATCAAGAGTTCAACAGAAGAAGACAACAAGGAGTTGAGATGGTTTTTGAGGAAGGTGGATGCGAGTTTCCGCCATATCACTATCAGAGCGCAAGGCGAACCGATCGTTGAAGGCTCATCTTGGTGAAAGGGAGACACAGCCAAAGTTTTCATAACACTATAAAACACTGTGAAAATACAGAAATGTGAATTCAGTCTTCTATGATGAACTCCAGCCGTAAGGAAGTTGATTCTGAACTTGTAAAAGGCGAAAGCCTGTTTTGTTCCCTGTATTTCCTATTTTATTTCCAATCAAATCAGATTAAAGCTTGGCATACTAAATAAAATAGGCAAATCCTGTTTCATGTGAGTATTAATAGATTAGTGACACATTAAATTATTTGTAATCGATTTTACGGCCAACTTTTATTCAACCAACGCGCTCGATTGCTATTGACTTTTCCCGCTTGAAATCTTCTCAAATTTCATTCTTCAATTTTTGTCATTTTCTCGATATTATTATAAAAGTAATAAAATAACTTGTTCAACTCTTTAGATTCCGGTTCCAGCCATTGGATATTTGATCCTTTCTTGTTGATCTCATTGGATTTTGTTGTTGAACTATTCATTGCCTCGATCGGAGAAAGTCGAAGTCAGATGAAAATAAACTATCAGTGAAATCCTACCAGATAGAAATCCGAGGTGGCGTTATAATAACTATCGGTGTGAGTGCTGTGCTGTGTGGTATAGTGGTTGTTGGAGCAGCCCATGGCTGCGCAAGTACTGCCCGGTTTTTTTTGACGAGTTTGCAGTCATTTAAAAACGAAGTTGCTTTCGTTTTAAAACAATTTTGAGAAGCTGTACCAAGGTTGTGACGTCATAAGCCCGGCTTTAACCGAGCAAAACGCGAGACAGTTTGCAATGGCAAAACAACAACTTCGCGCGTGTTTTGTAAAAAAAATTAAAAACCTTGGACGGGCTTTTTTGGGTCCTAAAAGCGTACTTATTAGCAACATTACAGTGCACTAACACGAGAATGACATGGGTCTATCTGCTGTGACCACTTGACCTCGGCTTTTTTTTCTCGTGGTCAAACTAGTCAGGCACAGCTTGCTGGCTCTGATTGTATACGATTACAGCAATGTTGGCGCAATTTGCATAATTTATAGCTGTGATTCGGGAAGGAAATAATACCATACAATTACCAAACATGGTAGCCATGTGCAAGGGCTGTTCGCACATCGCCCCTATTTTGACCCAGCACAATCTTGAAGTTGATGGCAAGGAGCTGTAAGTTCCGTGTAAACAGCGCCACAAGACATAGAAAATACTGCAAGCTACATCACCATGACTCAAAACATGGTGTTTAACCAGCGCAAGCATTGCTTGTCTCAGAAGCTTTTTGCCAGCAATAGTTGCGCTGTTCAAGGGCGGATCCAGGAATTCCAATAGGGGGACAGTAGCGAGGTTTCCAAGAAAGAGGAAGCCTGATTCATTGTCATTCCGTCTATTTCCTTATGTTTAACTCAGGCCACCCCTAGAGCCACCCCTGATGTTTGTATTGACTTACTTACAGATTCTCTTGGAAAGAGGAGCATCCCAAATGAAGTAAAGAAAACGATGTGAAGAAACAGCAGAAACAGGACGCTAAAAATAAAGGATCATCGGTAAACATGGCTTACAATTCCTGAAGCTGTGTGATACAATGATAGAGGACGCAGACTTCTAATCTGTTAGTTAATTATAGGTACTTTAGTTTAAAAGTATTAGTCAGTCAGCTAATTATTCATTTGAACCAAAAAAACGAGCTATGTATAAGAAAACTAAATCAGAAATGCTGTAATTTAATTTGTGTTTAAATCAATGCAAGTGTTATTTGCATGAAAGTTTTTCTTCTTATACAGAACACCAATATTTAGTGGCAGAGGAGGTTTCTAACAAGAAAGACACACCCAAAACCTAGGGATACCTGTGTCACTGATATCACTCACCTAAAACCTAAAGTGATACCTGTGTCACTGATACTGCTCACCTAAAATCTAGGAATACCTGTGTCACTAATATTGGTCACACATAACATAGGGATACCTGTGTCACTGATATCGGTCAACCAAAACCTAGGGATACGTGTATCGCTTATATCGGCTATCTCGTAACCAGAGCCTTTTTTATTTCTCGAAGTAGTCCCGATCTCCAAAAGATTTTGCAAAGCTAGCCGCAAAAAAAAATTTATGCGCCAATAATAGAAACAAGAACAAATCTAAATGTCTAAAACATATCATGAATGGGGCTACCAAATCCCGATAAATAAAAGTTAGTAATTTGAATTTTTCGGTGTCGAATTGTGGAAAATACAAGAAATTGGTATGTGGTTCGTATGGACCCTATAAAAAGCGCGTCAAATCAAAATCTCAAATCTGTATCTCAACCTGGTAATCAAATGATTTTAATTAACTCCAGGAAACAAATCTGCAAAATTTAGCAGATAATTCTTTTTTTTTTGCATTGTGCACGTGCGCTGCATTCGTAATCAAGAATGGCGGCATTCTCACGAGCGCGCGCGCGCTGTTTTTGAAACCTACAACGAAATGATATTTTTTCTCATAATTTGCTGCTATCTTCGCTTCATTCTGCGTAGCATTGCAATAGAAAACACTTCGCAAATATTTTGTGGCATTGCCGTCTCTGAATTTTAAAGGTTTTAAGGAAAATCATTGTTCTAGATTTTCCCGCCAATTTTGGAATTATTCACTCACTTTCGCGCGGCCAGGAAAATTTTAAGGTATTCCCTTGAAATAGTTCTACAACCCAGATTTTTTTTTAACTTGACATTTCAATTAAATTAAATTCTCTTTTCAGAATTTGAAAGATTATGTATGCTTTCTTTTGGCTAGTTTATTATAAGTGAAAGGTTTTAAGAACTTTATAGAAAATCTAATAGCTTCAGCGAGACTGAGGCTATTTTTCGCACTGTTTACACGGTGTCGGTGGAACCGGATGAATTTCACATTTGGTCAGCGGTTTCTCCAAACATCAGCTACTCTATACAATGTTTTCCCACCAAAGAGAAACCCTGCAAGGTCTTACCCAAAACATTTTTGTTTTGTTTTTTTTGTTTCTTCTTTTACACTGCGATGTTTTTTCGGTGTTGTTGCATTAAAACTGCCTGCAAAATCCGTCGTTTATTGGCCTGATAAGCCACATTCTCTGCAACAACCGACACGATAATGTTGCTCATCATTGCAACAACATTTGGTAGCATTTCAAGCAGTATTGGTATCATTTTGAGATGAAAATAACGGACTCCACCGAGGTTGTTCATCTACTGAGCAGCCAGGCAGCTATGCAACCGCGCCAAAAAATCATCGGTAGCGTACGAAAATTCGTCCTGCTGTGGTGTTTACACGGTTCAAGGCGACCGCGACCTGACCGAGACCGAGTCAGCCATTTTCCGAGCATGCGCTGTGATCACCTTGCTGCAAGATTTTAGCAGCAGCGATGTGGAGATCCCAGAACCCTTCGTTTGGCGACGCATGCGCGGGAGAGATTGTTACATCGGTCACCCAAAACTTAGGGATACATTGTTACAGATGCATTTTCCCAAAAATTATTGCTTACCTCATAATCTCTGGCAGAGTCCTTTTTATTGCCCTTAACTGAAGATAAAGACATTACTGTAGTTAGATATTATTAATGATGAACATAGAAGACTTGCAACGTTTGGTGGAGGGGAGATCTGAACTGGTAAATAAATACAATATGGGGTCCATAGCAAATGAAAGTATAAAAGGCAAAATATAAAGGTAGGGGGGGGGGGTTCAGCTTTGCTACATGACTTACTATTAGCCAGCTCACATAATCGGATGCGAATATTTTGTTGAACTGTTGTTAAAGCTTTTTTCAATGAAACAAATATACTGAAGGTTCATAGGTTTCGATAAACTTTGATCAGTAGCACAGTCACCTATCCATTTTGTGTTACACTAGGTTAAAAAACCAAAATGCTTTAATTTCCCTATTCAAAGGTTCTACAGGCTAATTATGAAGTATGTTTTGACAAACAGTTGAAATTATTTCATATTTTACATTATTTCATGATTTTTGTGATTTTTTGTGTTTTACCCACAATGCTTTGTGGGTGTGGCTCCCACTACAATATCACACAGAATACAGTACAAGTAACACTAAATACTTTAAAATGTCACTTTTCTCAAAGAATGGCAAGGATGGCTTCATTTTCCTTCAATGGAAGCTTGTAAATAAGTTTCTTGCCTCTTTTCTTAGTGGGGAGGTCACCACAAATATGGCGGACAGTGGCCGCATAAACAACTGCAATCCGTTTTTCGTTTAAGGTGAAAGTCATGTCATGAATATTATCACGGAGATAAAAATGCCCTTTCAAGACAGACTCTCCTCTCAGTGCAGTGTTGTGGTAATCATCAGTGTAGTCATGTTCTAGCTCCTCAACACCTGCTGACGTGACTTTGAGGAGATAGAAATCGTACATTCTATCACCTTCAGCCTCAATGGCAACAGTGCTGCCGCACGCAGCCAGATCTGCCATGTGTGATGCTGTATCATGTTCAAGAGCAGGCTGCTCTGTGGCTTGACGAGTGATAGCAACTGAACCATCTCTAGGGATAGTCACTTCTTTCCACTCATCAAGCCATGCCTTATTGGTACATGAATCTTCATCTTTCACAATGCAGCTCACACAGTAGCATGTCCGATGCCGTACTAGGACCTTCTCTTGCTGGGGAAGTGTCTTGACACAGTGCCATTTTCTTATGCCCTTTGCTTCCTTGAACTTTCGCCCATCACGGTTCCTGGAGACTGCACCCTCTCCTTTTGCAGGAACATAAAAGAAAACACGGCGCGTCAGCTGGGTAGCCGTTCTACGAGCAGCATAGCTAGTTGCTGCTGGCTCTGTAAAGTTTGCAACCAGATAAGCATACATGTCCTTTGCAGAATTGATTTTAGCTTTTCTGCGTAGGACGGCTTGGCTGGTTTTCTGCTTTACATGAGAGCCAGCAGCATCTTGCTCTCCTTTAGCATGGGAGGTTTCGAAAAAGCTTCTTTGGATGGGATATCCAAAATCTGCCAGAGAACATGACAAATCTCCAATGCAGTGTCGTGACTTATATTGTGCTGCGCACCCATCTGTAAATTCATGCAAGAGCTCAATGCTATAGCCCACATCGTTGACCAGGTAATCATGAATAAGCTCTTGGGCTTTGTGCACACTGTCATGGTCTTGCGTCGGATCATCGGAAACCACAAACAAGTGCTCTTTGATCAAGTGTGGCTCAGCCTCTGTGCTTGTGATCCCGTCTTTACTTTCAACAGCATGGCGATGTAAGATGGTAACATGTAGAGAAGCCTTGGTTACGTCAAAGAACTCTGATTGGATCTCATCTTGCTGGCGACACGCATACCCCTCAGAATAGTCGTGAATGCACACGACATGGCCAAGTGGCAAGTGTTCCAAAAGATTATCAAGTTGCTCACGTTGCCATTTAGCCATGAATGAATGCAGGGGATAGGCTTCCAAAAGCTTTTTGAAATATTTAAACATTTCTGAGGGTGGTGTTTCTTTGGGGACCAAGGCTATCTTCTTTTTCTCTTGACCATTGGCAAGGAATTTTCCAGTGGGTAGGTACTCGTACCTAGACCAACAAACACTTCCTTCATTGCTAGACTCCTCTGGAAGTAGTTTTATTTTCTCCACAGAGCATCTGTTGCAATCTCGCTCCAAGCACTCGATTTTATGGTGCTCTATCCCATCTTCCTTTGAGCATAAGGTTGCATCAGCCGCTTCTGTCAACGTTTTGAAAATGGGCGACTCTTCGCTCTCGTTTCCCGTCGTCTTGACCACACCCTTTCGAAACTTCATACATGCGTCGAAAAGAATTTTCGTTTCGACATGTTTTCTGCAAAGGCAAGATTTTCTGTCCCTTTCTCTTGCTTGTTTTACAAAGTAAGGTTTTAACATCTCGAATTTGCGTTGCGCTACTTTTACTTCAGGGTGAAGCTTCGCAAATTCCTGGAAAGCCTCCGTTTGGCTCGTTTCGAGAACATGCTTGGGGTGGGTTAAATACTGTTTTTTGCCAACTCTGTTTTTCACAAAGTCACTTTTGTCTCCTGTAGGACGACTAGCCGAACTGGCCCAGAAGCAGTAAATTTTTTCAACGTCTTCTTCTGGGAGCGCATCTCGTCGTGTTTTTCTTTTTACATAAAGCCAGCTTTCTCCTTCTCCCTTTAAAATCTCCTCCCTTGTTTTGATGGCTTTACTGATGCTCTTTTCGTTAAGGCCGACTAACTTTCCTAGGGACTTTTTTGCTCTCGACTTTTTTATATTATCTCCAAAAGCAAGTGATTTAAGTGCTTTGTAGGCAGCGCGTTTTTCGTTCGATCCCGAACGTTTGACGTGTTTCAAACCTTCAGAGATGTCCGACGCGAGGGCTTTCAACGTGTTACTTTCTTTTTCTTCTTCTGGAGTTTTCACTACCCCTTGCCTGGAAAGTGTTTTTCTTGTTCTCGGGCTGTTTATCAAAGTTTCTAGTACTTCGGCTTTTTTCTCGGGAGTTTGCGGAAGTTTATCTTTGGCCTTGTCAGTAACACGTTTTTTGGACTTGCGGTTCTTGAATCTCTCCCCAGTGTTCTGCAAAATTTCTTTCTCCTGTCCTTGTTCTTCCTTATTTTTCTGGCGGTATCTACGGACCCTTTCCCTTGTCTTTTCTCTTGCTATTTGTCTTTTTCTTTCAAGTTCTTCTCTGGCGGTAGCTCGTTGTTCTTTGCGTCTCTTCTTTGACGCAGCTTTCTTTATTTCCGTTCTTGTTCGTGACTTGCCTTTTGTCTCCTCTCGTCTCGCTTTTCGCCGCTCGATTACTTGAGCTATTTTCTTGTTGCGATTTTTCTCGTAGTAATCTTTGTCTTTTGCCCTTTTTATTTCTTTTTTCTTGAGTGCTGCAGCTTGCTTACGTGAAACAGGATTTTCCATATGAATATTCAAAGGTTAGCTTGTGTATTGTGTTGCCGAATGACCGACTACACGTGCTACGCACTCTCTGTGCAATACCCGCGGGCGTTTATTTTTAACTTATGACGCACAAAACCCCTGCATTTTGTGCTGGGACCCCCATAAATCTATTGTTCTAGGCATGTGATCTCGTGGAAGTCTTCGAGGACGAGGAAAGAAGCAAGCAGAGACAATATTTTGAAACATTTTAGCAGTTTTTCTTCGCGTTTTCTTCCAGCTGTAACGCTCGTTACGCTTTGTGAGCACTGTAATAATGCACAAAAGTGTTTCCGAATCATTGAAATTTGATTTTCTCGCTCAAAACTATTGCAATTCGGCTGAAATCTTTAGGGATGTCGGCTAAACACAAGCCCAAAGCGGGGATGTCGTAGTGAGTACCGTTTGATAAAAGTACTATTACTAAATTTTGTGTTTTGTGATTGCGATGGTGTAAAATTAAACTCATTTTCAATGTAACAGAAAGTGTTTCCGAATTATTGGTTGTCTTTTTTTCGCAAAAACTATTTGGTGGATTGTCTGAAAACTTCGCTTACAAGGAGTTTATTTGTTGCCCATCATAAAATTAAAATTTAGTTTATCACATTTGTTTTAATAGTACCTAAAATCGGTCATTATTTGTGGAGCAGGTTTGTTAATAACACGAGCGTTACATGCTGTTTAGACGCATCATCGATATTTTGTAAATCTTAATATCTGCAAATACAATAAATGAATTTGTTTAAAATTACTTGTATATGTTTGTTATATTATTATCCTTATTTATGTCGGTTCAATTTAGCAGATTTTTTAAAAGCCTTTAAGAAAATTTAACTAAAATGTTATTTTGTGATGCGGTGTTAGACCGGAAATGTAACGCGTTACATTCTAAATTTGCTGTGTTTATTAAATTTCTAGATTTTTGTCAAGAAATGTCTACTCAGAAATATAATATTTTTTCCTTGGTCTTGTAAATTGGTTATTGGACTACAATTATAAAAAGTTTCATGTGAAAAGCATAAGAACTGAGAGAGATATATACTATTTTGTGCGACAGTTTGTTGTTTTTGCTAAAATGGTGCCATGATTGTGCTACTGATCTTTCAATATCAGGTTTTTAAGCACGCAAGATCATCTCCATAAGATTCACCCACTATACAAGAAAGCAACCATTATATAATAATGTGACTATTATCACATATTATTGTTAAGAAAATAAATGGGAATCTTGCAAGTTTTTGCATGCTTTCCATTATCACATAGAATAGAGACTTATGATCATTTTTTATAGAAACAGTGTTCTCTGAGAATCAGGCCTAGGTTACTAGGCTTACCAGCTTTTTCATCAGAGAGGAGTTCTGCAGGAGAAAGAATGGTCTAAGAATCCGCCGAATTCGAACAACCTTCAAAGAACAAACAAGGGAAAGAGACATTGTCAGTTTGGATAATAAGGGGAGTATTTTATTGGTAATTTGCGATCCCTGGGATTCAGGATTAAGCCTGTTCTTAAAAGGTGCAAAATTAAAACTATAAGGGGAACCAAAAAAAAATTGCAGTATTGGTGTACTATGATGAACAGTATTTAACAAAATAAGATATAATGGTCTAAGCTGAGCAATGACATGTATCATTTAGTAGGAAGGCTTAAATGAAAAGGAAAAGGAAGGACCAAAGGACCAATAGACAATTACCCTTTGTTCCATACCTCACCACAGTTGTAGCTTAAGCTGACGAAAACATCCGCAAAGGAAATGCCAAGAACAAGCATATAGGAAAGCAGCCAGCGATTCTTGAAGAATTGACGTTTGCCAATTACATGGGTCTAAAATAAAAAAAAGAGGTTTTAAGGCAAGCATTTATATCTCAAGAACCTTATAACATTGATCAACAAGTAACTAAAATAAACTACCATAGCAGACCTAAAATAAAAAGTGGGGTGGGGGTACAAAGAAAACAGGGAGAGCCATGCATCTAATAGTCATTTCCTACAATATACAATACATACAGCAGATATACCATTTAATGATCTTTTTCAGCTCTCAATTAATCATACAGAAATAAGTACCAAGACAAAGAATCCAACAACCCATCTGCAAATTAACCTATTTCAATATTTTCTAATTCAATACCATCTAATTGCGTAAATAACAAAAGAAATATTTTTTTATGTATATGAATAGTTTGAAATTTCTCCAAATAATTTGTCTACCAATATAAGATGTAACAATAAGAAAGCTACAGCTGACAAGGTCATTTTAACTAAACATTTAAGTAACATTAAGTAAAAATAGCTAGGACTTGCAGGGAGGGGTGCGCAGGCATATGCCATACACATCAATACAACTTTGGTGTAAACCAGGGCTATTGTCCGATATAATCACTTAGTTCATTTTTATTACCTTGATTACCACATCAAACACAAAACAGGAAAGACATAAAAGCTCAATGGTTTCAAGGATGCCACATGGGACTTCGGGTCGTGGAGACATATATCTTGGATCAGACGATACCCTGTGCAGCATTCAAAATGTACTGTTAGTATAAGCATTTATTGCATTTCCTTAAATGTAAGTGGATAAGGGGGCAGGAAGTTGATAAGGAAAGAAAAAGGGAGGATTGTGTGGAGACTTATCTTGGAAAAGACAATACCAAGTGCAAAATTTCAAATTTACTTTTAAGTATTTATTGGATGTTTACAGGGAACTTTAGGAAGTGGAGGAGGAAAGTAAAAGGGACAATTGGAAACATGTAGACTATGGCAGCAATAGGCCTATAGCACATAATCATAACAGAGAGGCATTTTGATCATACTGCATACCTGTAAACCTCAAAAAATCTCAAGTCTTGAGATTTTTTGGGGGGAGGGGTGGTATATCCTTTCAGGCGTTTGCAGTACAGAAAGTTTCTTGACCCAAATCCACTTATGGATCTCACAAGGGTGTTAGATAAATTGCACTATGCAAGGAAATTATTGTTTAAAAAAATAGGAAAATTTATTTTCTAGAGAATATATTTTTTTTCTGATGCGATCACTAAAAAGTGGGAAATTTGGTGCTCCACACGGGCGAGCGGGAGAAGATGTCCAAAATCATAAGACTCCCACCTAATGGAGAGTTGATAGGTACTGTATGATGCTGTATGCCTATGAAGTTATCACACAGGAGTTTCAACATATGGGGATATATCATACAAACCATGGATCAATAATAAATAATGTGTTCACATGTACAAACTGTACGTCAGTTATCATATTTAGGAGTGTATGTGAAGTAATTTAACTCACGTTAAGGAAGATGGTGTTTCCAAAAATGCAAGCATCAAATCAACAAAAATGACCAATATCAAGCCCCTGGAAACACAAGACGTTATTAAAATAATTATGAATTGCTTTAATTTTCAATACATTAAACACCCACGTACTTGACCTCTAAAGGGCCGTCTACACAGGCAATTTTACTTGACGAGTTTAACTGACAATTCTAGTTGTTCATTTAGACATGCTGTCCATACGAGCAATTTTTACTTGATAAGTTTAACTGACAATTCTAGTTGTTCATTTAGACATGCTGTCCATACGAGCAATTTTTACTTGATAAGTTTAACTGACAATTCTAGCCGTTCATTTAGACATGCTGACATACTTGACCTCTAAAGGGCCGTCTACACAGGCAATTTTACTTGACGAGTTTAACTGACAATTCTAGTTGTTCATTTAGACATGCTGTCCACTCGAGCAATTTTTACTTGACAAGTTTTTCATGCAATGAGCTGGTAATGCCTATAGACAGTGGCAATACCAAAAAAATAACAAAGCCTGCCATCACAATATGGTGCCTCCGACAAAGAGACAGACCATGGCAATTACAGCAACAATAGCTTTATTAATAGTCCACAAGCATTAGAAAAAGGGGCCTATGAACTGCTTTCATCGGAAAAACTTGTCAAGTAAAACTTGTTGATGGTCTTCACAATCAACTTGGTAAGTAAAACATTGGTAAGTAAAACTTTTCAAGAAAATGCAAACATTCCAGTTTTTCAAGTCAAGTAAAAACGTGTCAACTTTTCTCCCCACACTTTAGCAACTTTTTCTTAAAATTGTAATGTTATAAAATTTTGCCCTGTGTAGACGGCCCTTAAGAAAAACAAACATTTGGTCCTAGTGAGTGTGCATTCCTGTTAACAAGGTTGGCAGGAGGGGGGGGGGGGGGGGGGGGGGTTGAACTCCCAAAAAAATAAACAGGAGTGATTGTCTGCAAAACTAGTCATAAATTCAAGGCACTTTGTGCAGTCAACAGCAATATTTACGAGTAAGTACGCAGCTGCTTGGTCTCCTGTTATCTTTGTTCTACAACGGAATTCTTTTGTCTCTATTCTTCTCGTTCTTTGTGTCAAGGTGCGGATATTGTTCATTTGCCCAATCAAATTGCAGCTTGTAAGAGCTGCATACTGACCCATATTAACCCCTAAGGGATAAGTACATTTAAAAAGATGTGGATAAGTACATTTTAAAAGATGTGGATAATTTTTTTAAACTAAGAAAAGTACAAAAAAAAAACACATCTCAAAGAAAATCTCTGAGAAGCAACCCACATAGTTTTTATACAAACAAAAGTATGCTGAAATAATATTTCATTTACCATCTGACAGGAGCGCTGTAATAAAATCGGTAGATTCGTAATGATCGCCTGTCAATCTTGTGATGTATTGACCTGTACTGATGACAGGAAAACAATAAAGAAAATAAACAAAATGAAAAAAATTAGAATAGTAATTTGTTTAAATTTAACAAATTTCATGCAAAAAATTATTGTATCAGGGCGGTAGCAGGTTTGAAATATTGGGGGGGGAGGGGGGGGGGCACAATACAAAAACATTGAGATAATATTTGGGGGGCACAGCTGGTCCCCTACTGGTCATTTCCTTATAATTTTTCAAAACATTGGGGGAGGGGGGGCATGTACCTCCAGTGCCCCACCCCCTGCTACGGCCCTGTTGTATTAAGGGAGATCAGACACTTCAAAGTTCAAAATATATTTTTTTTAAATCTGCTAGATTTTGTCGGCTTTGTGGATTTTGGTGGGAATAAAAAAGCCTGCATACTAAAAATATGAGAAGGGGATACAGGAAAAAAAGACCCGGCAAAGACCAGAAAACAGCCGGCTATCGCCGGAAGCCGGCCGCTATTTTGGACCCTGCACTTTCATGGGGCATGTAGAGAAAAGGATGGGAAATTGAGCCCTCTTCACTTAAAAGACCTCTTAAAATGTGCTGCTTCTTAATGCCCCCCACCCCTCCCCAAAGATAGGGGATCAAAAACTTAACTACCCCCCTCCCCCCATATCACATCTCCCCAAATAGCCATCTTCCCACTCTTTCCTGGAGTGACCTGATCAAACATGTCTTCATTATTGATAAAACTCCCTAAAAATGCGGCTGGCGATTCTCTGTGAGCATACTGACCGAACAATTCATAAAACATATCTTTCAGACAGAGTCAGTAGGCAGTTAAAAATGTATTTGACAAGCAAATTCAGGAAATAGCAGGAACAGTCACGCGTATTAGCCAAATCTGATTCTATTTTGACTAATTTTACAAAACTTACGCTGATGGCATCTTCGAGAAAAACGGCAGCTTGATCTAATGCCAATTCCTCTTTTGTACCTTAAAAGTAAAGAAATTTTATACTTTCTAACTTGTGTTATTCTTGTAGCGAGCGAGTTTGATAGTCATGTGATCGCACCATTCTATGAAAGAGAATTAACATCTCAAAAGACAACTGAGGGATTGATAGCGAAACGACTTACCTATTGGTGAAAATATCGGTTCAGTCTCCATCGGTTCCACACTACTGCTGTTCATTTATGGAAAGAAACTTTCGTTTCGTAAACATCGACATAAGAAAGAGACTGGGGTCACAGTCAAAATGAGCACAGGATGACCGAAAAAAATAAACACAGGGTGACCATATGTAAATGAATTGTGATGCATTATACATCCGAATCTTTTACTATAGTTTACCGTATTTCTTAAGAGTTTATATTCTAAAATGTACCTAAATTGAAGTGGAAGGAAAAAAAAGTTAAGCCATAAAAAGTACTGACAAGTTATAAAAAAGACAGTGCCAATTGCCCGAGGATCGAACCTCCCAGATCAAATAAACAAGAAAAAAATAGACCATACTTCCAGACATACGCTGAAACGCCGTATGGCAGCATAAAGCTTTACGGCTAGGCTGGAGATTTCGGCCCCAGCACCGCTATCTAGAGAACTGTGCAACACAAAGGAACCTGAGGTACCCGCGCATAAATGGGGAGGCAATAACCAGGATTCCAGGCCTGTCTTAGTCGGTTAGCCACGAACAGCTCGCTGAGAGTTACTGCAAAATATCGGGGTCTTTTTAACGCTTGTCGCTCTTGGGAATCGGCGTGTTGCTATAGTAGTGTGGTAATTTCATCATTATGCATTACAACACGCTGTGCTATTGCTTCATTTCAGCCTTTTGTTTTCCTGTGCTCAGACGACGCCTTGCATATTATTCGTGCTCAGATACAAAATAAATAAGCTGAGCTATAATGAAATGTGCGCGATCTAAAAAGACTTGTGTGCTTATTTCAGACAAAAAGTTGAATGTTTAAGCATTTATATGCTAGGGAGTGGCATACAATAAAAGATTTGTTCCAATATTTGTTTTCTTTATAGTGCATCATATTGCGCAGGGTGAGGGGCGGGGGGGGGGGGGCGGTGCTTGCCCTTATTGCCATATCGGAATATTTTAGCGAAGATGACAGGCTAATCTAAAATTAAAAAAAAAAGATAGATGATAGCTCCTCGTACAGGCTCGTATATGCGTTGTTTAAAATTTGAAAAAAAAAATATGTGATTTGTGAACATTGTGATGTCAGAAATGGAATGGTCCATGATACTGTGGTGTCAGGATTGGGATAGTCCACGACATTGTGGTGTCAGAAGTGGGATAATCCACGACATTGTGGTGTCAGAAATGGGATAGTCCACGACATTGTGGAGCCAGAAGTCGGATAGTCAACGAAATTGTATGGTTAGAAATGGGAAAGTCCATGAAAATGTGATGCCAGCAATGGGAAAATCCACGACATTGTGATGTCAGAAATGGGATAATCCATGAAATTGAGGTGTCAGAAATGGGAAAGTTCACAAAATTGTGGAGCCAGAAGTGGGATATTCCACGACATTGTGGTGCCAGAAATGGGATAGTCCATGAAATTGAGGTGTCAGAAATGGGAAAGTTCACAAAATTGTGGAGCCAGAAGTGGGAACTTCCATGACAATAAGGTATAGTATGACACGAGGGGAACTTATAAATTCCCCGAGATGCCATGCGATAACTTTGTAATACCATGATTACCAAGGAAATAAACTCGCAACTACGAGTAATATATTAAGGTTGGATGAGCGAACAAGGTTCAATGGATTAGGGCATTGCATACACAATGTTTTTTTATCCCTCTAGAGACCACCACATTTTCACGAACAATTCTCAAATCGAGCTGCTTTACATAGTTGCTCTACATATCTACAGTCTTTGACGTCATTAGCACGCATGCGTACAGCAATCAAAATAATCCCACATGGATCTAGTCTAACGTTGTTTAGGTATCACGAGATCAAATACTCTGGTAGGTGTGGCGCTTGTGATGGCTAGTCCCTCGTCGCGGTAGAGTCCTACGTTGATGTTAAGGTCTTGGAGTTGGGAGAGGAGGAAGTTGCCTACAAGTTCGCATGTTTCAGCGCCGCCGTAGCTTCCCATTGTCACGTCGAATGTCGAGTTGCTTTTTTGTGCTAGGGTGTTTGGTTGTGAACTAGGATAAAGCTCTTGGCGTGGGTTATGATGTTTTTTTTTCTTCAGCGGTGATGCAGTCGTAGTCAGCGGCGAAGTCGAGGGCTTTGTTTAGGAGTTCTTGGCTGATGGATGGGTAGAATTCCACTATGTCGAAACATATAAAGTTGGATGCTGTCTTGTTTTTTGTTGATGTGAACCAGTCGATTACGGCTTCAGACTCTTTTAATAAGACTTCTTCAAGTCTGCCCTGAAGAAGTCTTATTAAAGACGAAAATTTGGCAATGTCGATTTCCAGTTTTTGGTGTATTGAGATTAGAAATTAGATATACTTGATGAGCATCAAGATGATATACATATTGTTCAGGGTGTATAAAACTTGTCTGTTGAGACAAACCCTGTAAGATTTGTACAGGGCACAACAAATAATGGTTAGTGTTGGTCTTGGCATATTCCTTTGAGGCCACTCAATGAGAAATTGCATTTGTTTTTTATGCATCACATCCAAGCCTCATATCCTTAATTCAGTTCACAATGACATTTAGGAGAGTTTAAACGAATTCACATTAGGACTAGTAATATTAGCTGCTAGAACTTCCCCAAACAGGTGCATAGCCAGGATTTTTAGTGTTAGGGGGGGGGGGGTCTATCAATTAAGTGTAAACAATTTCTCTTGGGTAAGGCTTCCTAGCTCGCAGTGTTTCTCAAGTTTATCTCAATCTCAAGGGTCTTTTCTCTCACGGAAAACTCTTATCACAATTCTCACGGGAAAATCTTATCACAATTCACTATTCTGAGTTCCTAACCCATTGGACAAAATGTCATTACCAGTCATGTCTGTCTGGAAGGATACCTCTGTTCCATGGAGGAAGCCCATGCTCTGTCAAAGTGAGTGGATTTCAATGTATGAGTAAAATACAAAAACGTGATCATTTCGGTATATAAAAGGGAAATAATGTAAACAACCTTTTCTTTCTTCATCGACCTCATGTTCAACGCTCGGATATGTTTGTAATCTCATTCTGACTGCTATAACAATTCGTTGCGGGCTTCAAACTTGCTGTACTGACATTCTATCGGAAAAAGCAAAATAAAGGAAAACTTAAACAAAGTATTAAAATGTCTATAGTTTTAATTTTTCATGAAAAAGTATATTTTTCGCTAAATCCCCCCATACATTCCTTTACACTGACAGTGGCCTTGGGCTAAGTGTGACAAAATGGGAATATAAATATTTACAGCGTAATTACACATTTCAGAATTACTTACAACATCAAAGACGACATTGGGATGGTTTTCATACCTTTCAAAAACTAATTACTGGAAACTCTCGCGATTTTCGACTCGGCTCCTTTTCATTTGGAGAGACGAATCCGCGGAACCATGAAAAAACCTTCCTCTTTTTGGATAGATTGATTTGTTCACTCGAAAACAGCGAATATATCAGACATTTCAACAGGTGCACGGTACTTGTACGAAATGTAAACAACCGTCTTCGCGTGTCTGTTTTGACCACCACTTCAACTTTGGCATATCTAATGAGGCGGATGTGACGTCATTTGCAGCCCGAGAATATAATACTTACAATAGGCTTGATTTTGGCCTCTGGGGGTTGAAGGGCCCGTAGATAGCCGCCTCGTTCGGTGCAGTCAAAAGGTAATATTATTCTTATGACAACACTTTCATATAATTACTATTCTTACGATAGCAAACTCCTGAATTTCTGAGGAGAATAAACTGAATAAAGGGCAATGCAGACAGGGTGTGTGACTGTGTGGCGTTACTTTTAAAATTAGGATAGGATATATAGGAACTAGGATACTTTGTCAGCGATTTCTTTATAAAATAAACAAAAATAAACAGTCCCCAATTTCTGTTGAATATTTAACAAAGCGATAAAATATTTCTTACCTTAATCCGAAATGTCTCCTGTGCCTTCCGAGTTAACGAAATCCTTTTTAATTGCCTCTTGTTATATTTCTATTTCTATTGTTTAAAAAGCCTAGCGATCGTTGTTTTCAAGTCTCGAAACATTTGAACGGTACTGTGCAACCAGAGCCTCTTTAGTGTTCGTGACAAGCCCGAGCCCTCTCCGAACCTAACTTCTTATTTTATATAGAACCTAAATACGAAGAAGAAAAAGAACAAGTAGATAAAGTCTCATTTTGTAGCAAACTTCCAATACCTTCGCAAAGTTGATTATATTTTTTTAGACGCACGGTGACGGCTAAATGTCAAATCATTTGACAGAAAAGAAACCTGATTGGCTGGTAGGGGATTCCAAAAAACGATGTTAGCCGTGATTGGCCCACTTCTTTACGGGTAGTGATATGGTTTCCTCAAGTGATGAAAATTCACTACAACTCGACACAACTTGAAAATGGCGAGGTTAAATCGGAAAAAAGCACCACGGGTTTATCGGGACTTTTGAGAAACGACCCCCTGACCCGATTTTACAGGCCGCCATATTGAAAATAGAGCCATGCCTTAGCGTTTCTAGAACATCACAGGTGTCCCGTGCGGTTGCTCCAGGCTCTTTTCAAGTTGAATATATCATATTTCATATTTCTAAAGAAAGTATAAGTTATAATCGATAATGCAGATGCAAAACTCCGCCCTTTTCAAAGCAAGGCACTCTCGCTAAAACAGAAATTTAGATTAAGTTCACACTTACATTTGTTCAGAACGTGTTCCACCTACGAGGGTGACTATATCGCTGCGATTACGGAAAAGTTTGACCAATCAGAGTCCTTTATCTTGGCGGAAGTATTGGTTAGACGTGCCAGCTCATCTAACACACGATTGTCTCAATTGAAATGCTCCAATCAAGGCAAAGATTATTATACCAAAGCGAGCGCTTTTCGCAAGCTACCCTAAAGCTCTGTTTTAAACCTGGGTTTTAGAAAGTGGGACGTGTTGGAACTCTAACGATTCGTAGCCTTGAAAGCCACAACTCAAATGGCGCATACATGTACTTTGTACTAGCTAGTTGTGCCAACAAATTTTTTGAATAATTTCAAAAAGACATTGTCAGTCTGGAACTGTCAACAGTTTTGGGAAAATCGATGGACTCCTTACAGAACACTCTGTAGCATAATTGATGCGTTGATTTCCCGACATATTACGATTGATTTGTGAGAAAATCTGTGGGAGAAGTTCCTTCATGAAAAACAACTGAATCAAGGAAGGTTGTAATTTGTAGCTAACGGCTGTCTTCATTTTGTGAATTGCTTTGGTGAACACTGGACTTAGAAAGCAAAGAGAGAAATTCATTCTGCTGTGATCTTTTCAAATAACAAGTGCAGATGATCTCTTTCAAAAGCATCAGTGAGTCAACAATCTGACCAATTGACCATCAAAGACAAACAAAATATAGACAATTTAGCGGTTTATTTGTCTGAATGCTTTAACCCTAGCGGGTTATTGAAAGGCAGGTGGCTGGGTTGCTGGATCGATCGTTCGATTTGAAGGGAATTGACTACTATTATCGAGAAAAATAACCCCTAATCCCAAGGACGTTATTAAGGTGCGGAGGTCCCTTAATCATGATTCTTCCGTTGTTTTTTTTATCTAGTTTAATATACCCACGAAAAGCAAGATAAAGGCACCCGAGAAGCGTTTAGAATTTTAAGGGACTCATCGAAATCAGTTTTAAAAGTTTCACCTTTTTGCACGGAAGAATAAAGCAACAAGAAAAAAGGCTGGGTCACTTTCATTGAAAAACACTTTGAGGTAAAAAAAATTTCAACCAACCTAAAACCAAATATGTAAGCATCCCAAAGCTATACTTTCTAGTTACATCGAATCTTGCAAGAATATCTTCGGGCAGGAAAGGGCAATTTTACTGGAAAAGCACTGGCGAAACAACAAAGCGTTTCAATCCAAGAAGACATCGATACTCACCGTTCATGATTGTGGAGTCTAATCAAATTGAAGAGTAGTATTGATAAGAAAAGTAAAGCTCTCAGATAGACAGTACTTTGAGCAAGTAGGAATCAGCCAAGAATGTCTAATACATCAAGTACTATCGCAGCGACGGGCACGCCAAGCCAGAGCTACAGTGCCGAGGACATGAAAGTGTATTGGATTATACTGGGTTTGATAGCACTTATAGCCGTACTAGGGAATGCCATGGCTATATATCTTATTTCGACGAAGAAGAAATACCCTGAGAATGGACAGGGTAACAACATAACTCGCGGACTTATGACGGATTAGTAAAGGAAGAAGGATTCATGGAAATACTTCTCAAGTACGTAAAAAAACATCTGCTTTTTTGTCACGGACAGATCTTTTTATTTATTTTATTTTATTTTTTTGTAGAAAAAGGGGAAGTTAAAAACTTCTATCTTTTTCCTGTCAACAAGATTGTTTCTTTTCTTCCCCTTTTTTGTAGAATGCAGATAAAGTAAAATGCATCTTTGTTTCTCTTGTTTCGAAATCTGTCACAAGAATGTTGCAAAATTAAGCATTTTATGAATAAATTTGACGGAGCCTAAGTTAAATGGATATAAGAGAGAGGTATTTAAAAGAGCAACTCATACAAACGGAAACGGTCCTGTTAATTTTTTTTCCCTGAAAAGAAAATTATACTTATCAGTAGATCTGTACATATTTAGTGCTTCAAAATTCACACACAGATTATTGTTGCGAAAAAAGTGTAATTTTGAACATTTATAAGGGTAATGTATTCTTCCCATCAAATAAAATATAAACTCTTGATTCTATTCTTGAAATCTATCGTTTCATGCCTTCGAAAATGTAATCAACCACTAGTGACAAGCCGAACGATCCTCTTCTCTTTCAAGAACCTTTTTTGCATTATCTTCTTCGAAATTGCTCCCAATTCCATTACCAAATAAACAACACAGTGCTAATCGCTCTTTATAACTCCGCGAAAGAAATAATTAGGGCACACATAACAAGAGCAGCAAGAAGATAAAGAAACGATTAATGAAGTACGAAACGAAAAAGGAATAGAAATAAAACATAACCGCAGTAAATGTAAACTGATTACTTGGGCTTAGTGGCCCTTTAGAGCTCTCAACGAATTCACGATAATTGAGATTATAGTTGACAGAAAGGAAACGGCGAGTTTTGATGTAATCGTTAATTTCCTTATACTTTATTCTATAGCTTTGCCTTCTTATGCACATGGTTTATTAATTCGTTGTCTTTATCCTGTTAAAAACAGGGGGTTAGTTCCTTGCTCATTAACAGCAGCGGCGCAGTTGTTTTTAAGGACACTCGCGTTCTTAAATATACTTGTATTTGCGTTGCAGTATCGTGAGCCTTTTGCCATCTATCGCGACCAAATCATGCTCAATAAGACCTCATTTAGCTGCGCCACGCTATCTGTGGTAGAAATAATTCGGAGTCCCCCCCCCCCCCCCCCCCCCCCCCACACACACACACCCCTTAAAGCGCATACACAAGGGAGTAAAAAGGGTGCGCTCTCACCCTCCCTTGGCTGGCCATTTCTCCGTGAAGACTTTCTATATGATTACACCTATGACTGCGCACACCTCTGCCCAGGAGATAGTAGGCACTGATTCTGCAAAACTATCGGGAATCCTTTGTACTCGTGCCACAGTGTACTATCCATCACCAAATGCTCTAAATATTTTAATATTCTATATTAATATTTAATATTTTAAATTAATACTTAAAAGTAGGAAGGGGGAATATCGAGTTAACCCTAACCCCCCTAAGACTGAGCGCAAGAATGGTGGCAGCTTGCTCTTTGTAAAATGATGGGGGGGGATTAGATGGTTAACCTATAATATGTCTTCGTTCCTGACATTAAATTGTCTCCCACTTTAGCGTTCATCTTCGTCCACTCATTTTGGGTTCCGCTGCAATTAACTGAGCTCAATCACTCATCGAGCTACCGTTGTAAGAGCAACAATCCAACATTTAATTGTCTCCCACTTGAGCGCTCATCATTGTCCACTCATTTCAAGTTCCGCTGCAAACTAAGTCCAATTACTCGTGCCGAGGCAATACGAGCAACAAAAGAGCAACCAAATCATCCAACATTTAATTTACTCTCACCTCTCGGCTCATCGGGCGCTGCACGCTCATTTCAAGTTCCGCTGTATAATAGAGGCGTATTATCTGTAGGGGGTATTAAATGGCCCATCCATTATCTCCATGCTTTGGAATCTAACATGGCGGACAGATTTCCCAGAAGATAGTGGGTGGTCATTGCCTAGAGGCCATGAGAATAAACTGAAGACATCGTAAAAGCTCTTTTAAGCCCGCAAAGCACCCCCCACACCCCTACCTAAAGAGCTAACCTTTTAGAAATAAGCCACTTCTATATTATCCCCACGCTAACTTCCCCTAAGTGAAAAAAAAAACTTTTGATACTGCAGAAGGTCCAGAGATAACTAGTGCCAACAATAGAAAGATAAACATTTTCAAATAGTCCGCCCAACCCCTCGTTAAGACTAAAAATAAAAACTAATAAATAGATTTAGGCACTGCCTAAAAGCGGAGCCAGCAATGTTTTCCCACCCTAAGCTAGGGGTATGTCCCCATCAACACCCCTCCCCCAACCCAGACAAAGACCAAACTTCAGGAGGGACATAACAACAGGATACTACACTTTGATTTTGCTTCAGGTATCCCATCTCCCTAAAATCAACCCGCCTATCTAAATGAATAAAAATACATGGCTTATAACTTTTCCTATTATTATAAAATTATTTCCTCCCATTCTCCCCTAGAGAATACACAGAACAATGACACTATTAGTAATTTTGATTGACATTACTCAGGATACTATTTGCATAAAATGAGGGATTATTTGAACTCTTACGTAGAGTTGTACTCGATAGACAACAGATACAGAAAATATATTTATAATTTGCCATATAATAAGATCTTGCTAAATTGGGCCCTATTTATTTATGTCATGTTTCATTTTTTTAGTATACTTCAGATAATCTACAAAGATTTTTTTTTTCAGAAAAAGGGACCCTCAAGTTGTGTCCCTTGAATAAATAAGAGAAAAGCTGTTATTATATATAGCTTTAAAACTCTCCTGAAAAAAAAAAACGTAGCAGGGGGTGGGGCACTGGGGGCACGTTCAACCCCAAAATTGTCAAAAATAATAAGGAAATGGCCAGTAGGGGCGTGGCTGTGTCCCCCCATTGTTTTCTTAATGTTTATGTATTGTGTCCCCCAATAATTCTAGGCCTGCTAAGGCTATGCACTATGGAGCCTTAAAGAGTTGAAAAATTACATACCCCATAACACATAGGTTGAAACTTTCAACACCCTAAAATACTTGATCTTCAATTCTACACCACCTCATATATACTAATCCCTTTGATACATTTTTACTAATCTTATATTAATCGGTATCAAACTACAAATCTTTGATAAATCAAATAATCCTTTTAATGTACACCATCCTTTCTCTTTTATCCTGTATTAAAAACATCTTCCATCTAATAACAAACAACCAAATATTTTAAATATTTTAAATATTCAAAACCCTCTCCCCTGCCATTATGACATATGAGTCTCTCTTGAACCATGTTCATGAATAATAAGCAGTCATGTAGAGGGCCAAGCCATTTGAGCAAATGCATAGAAAAGTTACAAGAAAAAAAAGACTACATTTGCTAATAACAGTGTAGCCAGCATTTTGTTATATAATGCAAATAGTATTTATTGTTGTTACCTATGCACATGAGAATAATGCAATAAGTTTGCAGTTAATTACAGTTGCAGTAAGTAACTTTGCAGTAAGTACAGAAGACCTGGTCTTCAAGCATCAGAAATCATAACATGGTCAATAATTTTGTTGACAGTTAAAGACTTATATCCACACAGACTTTAGGGAAGTATCAGCAGAGCAAAAGCAGATTATGTTGGCTATAGGGAAAGAATGTGTGTTGATTGAATATAATTATACTAAGCAAAAAAGGAATATGAAAAAACGTTTATTTACATCTGCTTTTACAATGATGGCAGCTATACTTTAGTCCTTGCTTTATTCACCTGAAAAAAAGTATCCTTGTCATTTCATAGCTACCTGGGATGGGGGGTTGTTTTCGATTCTGCTATCTCTAAGGGTTAAAAAATTCCTTCTACCCCACCCGATTTGCTATCTCTTAGGTGCTGACCACACCCAAGTTGCTCTCCCATCAACAATCACCCCCATCTGATTATAGTGGAGTCCCTCCCCCGGGACCAAGATATCCTTGTCATTGCATAGCTATTCCAGCTAAATCATGTAATTACTAAGCAAAAACTTGGCCCTAGGCAAGTGTAGTGATATGTGTTTAAGAATCATTAAGAACTGACTTTGGACCCTGTTGGTCTGGACAATTATTATTATTGTGTATTGTTAAATTATTATTAGTGTATTATTAGTTTGGTCAAGGCTGTAATTCCATGTAAGCGTAAGAACGTTACAATTTAAAATAGAGCACGCGCAGAAAATGGCGTACGCTAGTTTATCGCGTGGACAAGTAAGTTCATGGCAGTTGGTTTTGGTTCTGTTTGAGTGCGGATATTTTGAAACACTCAGAGTAACAAACTTCTTAGCTACAGCCTCGAACCCTAACACTTGGCAAGAATTGTATTAAACTATTCAAGTCTCAAACAGTGTTTACACGAGCACTTTTTCTCTCATAACAGTTTGGTATAAAAAGAGACAGAAACAAAAACAAATTTATATGTATCAACCAAAACAGACTAAGTAAATCTCAATAAAGATTTTTATAGAGTGATAAAGGCACATTTTCGAACTCTAGAATCTTAAAAATATGATCAAATCTATAGAGAAAGAAAATTTTTAGATGCCTTACTGATTGCGAAATATTAAGCTTACTTCTGTTGTTCTCGAAAACATTCGCTTTCCACTGTGGTAAATTGCCGGATATAGTTCTAAATCGATTATTTATCCAATACAACTGAGCATTTTTTTTTGCCGTTAAACTCTCCCTACCTTAGCAATATAAGCCTTTATTTGTAGAAGGAAGAATTTTAGTATAACTTTTGACAACACAATTGTGTTCACAAATTGTGTGAACAATTTAAGTATGTTAAGGCTAACGGTCACGTTTTGTTTTGGTTTTCAGTTTAATTGCCCTGTTAAATAATAATATGATAACATTACCTTTTTGCTTTGATTTTGCTTCGCGACGCATTTATGAGAATACAGTGTTGAGTCTGAAGTTCTCATTTTAGCTGCTGTTTACAATTGAAGAAGAACGAGACGGGCAGATTCACGAACACTCGGGTAGATTTTACTATCGACTCGTACGTCTTATCTTCTTATTCTATTTCACCAGTTATACTGGTGCGGAAGGCACAACAGAGCTAGGCTCTAAATCAAGTACCCCCTTGAGTGTATTGTTAGTAAGCATTGTAAGCACTGTCACTGGGGGTGGTCACTGCCAGAGGGTTTATTGCGTCCCCAGTGGTTCTTTTACGTCCCTTCGGTTCAGGTTAATGTAGTGCAGCTTGAAGAGACGGGACCTCCGGTTTAGTGTCCTTATCCGAGAAGACTGGAAACACGGGAGAATAACTTCAACTCACTTGTGACACAAATTCGAACCAAGGCAGGAACCCGGAAAAATCCCCAGTTTGAGCCAGGATTCGAACCTTGGCCACAGCGGTGAGAGGCCGACGCGCTAACACACTTGGCCACCCGTGCTTCCATCTTATCAGTTTCTTCAGACGAAACGGTTTCTCAAAGACTTGTTTAGCCCTCGACCACAATCAGCCTATTTAAATCCTCATCTTTCTCATTAAATACTATTTTCTATTTAAGATAGGAGGCAAAAAACGCGTAAAATCACATTCCCCTTGTGAGACCGAGTGGGCCTGGGAGTTGCACGATTGACTGGATGGATGGATGGATGGATTGTGACACCACAGGATACCCGCGCGATGACCACAAAAACCAAGTCGCATAGCTATACCATATTTCTATACCTATGGAGCTCGGGGCGCGGCCTACGGCCCCGCTATAAAAAAGGAAAGCCCCTAAGGTGGCTTATTAGAGCTTTTATGTCTTTACTTTTCCGCCTGTAATATATTTTAATATATATAATATATATTAATAAAATGATGGTTGAAGGCTTTCATAGAAAGTGCTCAATACTCGAAAGTAGAGCGGTGTATAGTGTTGGTTTGAGAAAAATACAAACTACATAGGTTTCCCTACAGGTCTGTTTCGTGGTTGCCCACTCATCAGGGGGTTTAATGAGAATATTCCTACCATCGTATATATACTATTAACATTGAAATTTACATAATAATAGACTGATAGTTTTAGCTAAGGCGGTAAGAGGAACAATAGCGAGTTACATTAAATATGCGGGGCGAAAACTAACAGTGCGGAACGTGTGAAAAATTGATAGCAACACGATATTTGATGTTACGATGGGGAGCTTCGATGGCGCAGAAACCTGTGAACTTGTAGGCAACTTCCTTCTCTCCCAACTTCAGGACCTCAATATGAACGTAGGACTCTACCGCGACGACGGACTAGCCATCACCAACGCCACACCCAGAGCCACCGAAAACCTAAAAAAGGAACTATGCCGCATCTTCAACAACAACGGACTCCGAATCACCATTGAGGCAAACAAACAAGTTGTCAATTTCCTAGACGTCACCCTTGACCTAAAACGTAATGCACACCAGCCTTATACAAAGCCGAACTCCTCGCTACAATATGTCCACCGTGAGAGCAACCACCCGCCCTCCATCACCAAGAACATCCCTGCTGGTATCAACAGACGCCTATCTGCCCTATCTTCAGACCAAGCCTCCTTTGACCAGACCGCGCCACCTTACCAGAAAGCACTCGACGATAGCGGATACAACTACACGCTACGCTACGAACCCAACACCGTAACCAACCATAAAACCCGCAAACGCAACAACATCCTATGGTACAACCCGCCCTTCAGCAAGAACACCAGCACCAACATCGGCCACAGATTCCTCACCCTGATAGACAAGCACTTCCCGAAAGACAACCACCTCCGTAAAATCTTCAACAGAAACACCATCAAAATCAGTTACAGCTGCATGAACAACACCAAACAGATCATCGACAACCACAACAAGCGCATCATCACCGCATCGTCGGCTACCGAGGTCACCAGCTCCGCCCCTACCACTACCAACAACAAGACATGCAACTGCCGACAGAAAGACACCTGCCCTCTAGACGGAAACTGCCTACAGACATCTGTTATCTACCAAGCTACCGTAACTCGAAAAGACAACAACACCTCGGAAACATACGTCGGGCTCACTGAAAACAGCTTCAAGACCAGGTACAGAAACCACACCGCATCATTCCGACACGCCAAACACAGAAACTCCACCGAACTCAGCAAACACGTCTGGACTCTCAAGGACAGCATGATTGAGTACTTTATTTCATGGCGAATTCTTTCTTCCCACTCCGCCTACAACAGTACCACTAAGCGTTGCAACCTCTGCCTCAAGGAAAAGCTGACGATTATCTGCCAACCCAAACTATCAACTCTAAATAAACGCAATGAACTCGTGTCCTCGTGCCGCCACAGAAACAAAGCCCTGCTACGAAACAATTAGAACTGTTAATTTTCGCGCTATCAATTTTTCACACGTTCCGCACTGTTAGTTTTCGCCCCGCATATTTAATGTAACTCGCTATTGTTCCTCTTACCGCCTTAGCTAAAACTATCAGTCTATTATTATGTAAATTTCAATGTTAATAGTATATATACGATGGTAGGAATATTCTCATTAAATCCCCTGATGAGTGGGCAACCACGAAACAGACCTGTAGGGAAACCTATGTAGTTTGTATTTTTCTCAAACCAACACTATAATATATATTAATATATATTTTAATATATTAATATATATTTTAATATTTTAATATATTATATTACAACGCTTAAAAGCGTTTTTCGGGCTCTGATAACTATATCAGCCTCAAACAAGGGAGCACGGCAGAATGTGTTCCTATTGATATTACTGTTGGGGGTGCTGGGGTCGCATTATGAAGTGGATTATGTTTGTCAACAGGCTCTTTGTTCGTTTCATCGCTCACAGACCGCCCGAAGATATCGCATACGCGTAGTGTCGGCACGTGGCGACGAAAGATGCACGAAGTGCATCTCGGATAGGATTCGGGCATTATACGTAAGAAGACCATGTTACAAACATAATCCACCTCATATTCCGAAGGCTACACTCCCAACAGCGCAACTGATATCTCCCTTTACAGAACAAACACACATAACGGGTTTATTTGTGTAATAATATCAATCGCGCGTTAAATAGGAATACATTCTGCCGTGCTCCCTTGCCTCAAATGCAGCCCACCTAGCGTCCTCCGCAGGCATCTCTATTTGCAAGAAAACAGCCACCATGAGGACCGCACCCGGAAGAGCGCGCGCGGAGACCCTCCCCCTCTTCTGCGTATTTATCTCACCACAGGAGCCCCGCTAGCGAAAAACTAGCTGTATTAAGCGAAAAACAAAGAAAAAAGAAAAGCCGTTTGGACGTCTTCGGAGGAGGCTACAGCCCACTATTTAAACAACAGTACACGAGGTACTCAATACATCACAAAGTTTTTAATATTTGAGATATTCAAGTTATAATTTTCGGAGCCCTATGGGTTCTCAAAGTCTAGATTGATCTGAGATCAAGGGATTGACACGGGAAAGGTAGATAAAACTTTACTCTTCTTTATAACAACCAACTTCTTAATTTAAAGTGCAGTAAATACCCGCATAAAAGAGCACGATTAGAAACACTCAAGCTGATTTATAGTCAAATGCTACAGATGCACAGACAAACTCAGCAAAATAAAAATGATACCTCTTGCTTCATAAACAAATGCCGGCTTAATGGCCTAATGGTATAGGGATAAAATACAAGCAAAACCAATGAGGAAATTGCGCTGAGAAATGATTAATGATCATATGTTATCCACATCCCTTCCCCTGAGGTAGTTTTTCCCAGAAACCATGGTAAATAAACCTTTACTTTTTTTCGTCAGATATCTAGAATCAGTTTCAAGAAAACAATAACTAAAAGAAACTAATATTTAAAAGATGTTCATTGATGCGGGTTTCTGCAACTTCTTCAAATTCAAGATTTAAAATGCGTTAAAATACTACGATAACTTTATTGATATGTCATGATTAAGTAAGATTCTCAAATACAACATCAAATGGCAAAACTTTTAGCAATTCTGCAGAATGGATGTGAATAGGAAGTATTACTAAATTCCGTTGCAGAGCTTCCGCTTCGTGTGTGTTAAAAGGAAGTAGACCATATCTACCGGTACACAAAACAAACTTTTTTAACCAAATTTAAACTTGAACTTCTGGTTCACATCCGTTCGACGGAAGTACCACAGCTCTCCAACTTCCGGTTCGCAACAACACCAAAAGTGAAATTAATATCTGTATATGTTTTCGCTAAAAATGTATTGCCATGACTTTAGGGATAAATTTCGAAATACCCGTCCATTCATTTGCATTCTGAAGTTGTCCCATTAGTAAAGACAATGATAGTGCATGTGCTATAAGTGCAGATATTAGGTTACCGTGATATTGGCTAGACTAGCCTCTCTGTACAGCAATATAACCCAGACTTTTTATGCTAGTTAAACTTAGTCTCAGAATAGTATTCCAGGCAAGTTTTAAGGCCATCATTACAAAAATGAACTTCTTTTTTTATAATCTCCTACGCGGGCGTTCGGTGGTCATTGCGTAGGAGACTACTGTATCTATAGATAAAAAACTGGGGGAAGGGGACGGGGACACGTGGGGTTAGGGGTGAGGAGGGATGCCATCCTCCAGCCCCTAAAGGCGTTGCGATCCTAAAAAATAATGGTGTACTATCGACAAATATACATAGCAATTAAGGATCTGTTCCAATGTGATATATATATTTAAAATCTCCTTATATTACAACTTAGACAGAGAAAATATGTTTTGAATGGAATGGCCATAAGCTACCAAATTCATTTAAAATGCGCCTGAAGATAAAAGCGCGGCCTGTGGTTTATACAGATTTCAATACATAGAGTGAATTATACGCGTTTCTATTCACAAGCTAACTTGCCGTCGAAGCTACTGAGTGCGATAGCAAACGCCTGTACTGCACACATTGGGTAGTTGTAGTCCATGGTGAAGACATCTTCGGCAACCCTTCCGAACTGCATGATGATGTAGTCAACTATGGAACAACACAGGTGTTAGAATAGATCAAATACAAACAAACATAACAAAACAGACAGACGCAGACAGACAGACAGACAGACAGACAGACAGACAGACAGACAGACAGACAGACAGACAGACAGACAGACAGACAGACAGACAGACAGACAGACAGACGGACGGACGGACGGACGGACGGACAGACAGACAGACAGACAGATCTTACCATCACTGTCGTGTACGATCTGGAAATTTTTAACAGACGCCTGCGTCACGCGCCCATGGAAGTTGAGAACATAAGACTGGGTATCTTAAAAGAAAACACAACGTCAGGGGGAGGCGCGCACAAACACGTTTGCATACACTTGAACAGAACCATTTTATTTGTACCTCCCTCTATGCACGCTCACCCAATCATTATTAGTACTTTGCGCTTGTTAGCGAGGTTAAAGACTGTTGATCAACCACACGCTTGTTATTGTTTACAATCAAAATTACAACGGCTCATGTGCAAGAAAAATTCAAAATAATTATCCACGATTAGGGACTGTTACTTTCTAAATGACATTCGATTTACTCAGTTTCTCAGTTACTTGCTTGAATTAGCCGATGGAAATGGATTCTTTGAGTCACACGGTAGTGTGCGGGAGCGTTAAAATGGCGCCGTGGTTGCTCTTATCCAGCGTACCTTGCGGGCGCTCCAAAGTGCGCCGAAACCATGGAAATGTTTGATATACAGGCTATCCTCTAATTGTCCATCACCACATGCTACAACCCCCCCTTCCTACTTCCCCCACCGAAACCAACACCACCCGTCGCTGGTCATGTCATACCATCGTTCCAAACAGGGGTTTTGTTATGAAGTTCGACAAGGTTTTCCAGTTGTCTGTTCCGGTGCCTCTCTAATATCGTCTCTGATTCCTTTCGGATAAAAATACACACGGAAGTTAAATCGGAAGCTATTATGCGTTTAAAATACTTTAGATAATTTAGCTTGACCTCTATTGTGCTTTTGTACTATTGTGCATTTGAGTGCCCCCTTTTAAAGCTTTGCCAACGTTCGACACGGTTACAGCTAAAGGCTTATTAGCTATCAGAACAAGTGAGGTTTGAAAGTACAGCAACTTCAAATACATTGGCAGTGGTCTGGCCAAGAGATCTACCAAATTAAGTCAAAAATATTGCAAAACCTTGCCCCTATATCAGCAGACAGACATACATGCTTTTTCTCGTCGTTTGAACTCAACTCAAGTTTCTAATTTGCTAGGGCAATAAAATGGCGTTTGACCGAGACTCTTCAACAAGTGGACATCAAGATCGCGGCATTAACACTCTTTCTGGTGCTTACCAATCTCGGTCTGACTGGAACCCTTTGCTGGTCCAGCCCCATGCCAGGGAGTACCACCGTCATCTTACGTGGACCCTTAAAGCCCAGCACATTAGTGTCCTAAGCGAGAATGAATCAGAGTCACAAAATTAGTATACCTTGTAGGGCGTCTAATTGAAATGAGTCAGTAGATGAGTATAGTCATACAATATAGATTATAATCTTAGCGGTTCCTTAAAAACCCCAATACCATAATCTTAGCGGTTCCTTAAAAATCCTTAAAAACCCTAATACCAGGCCCGTACCCAGGGGGGTGGGGTGGGGGGGGGTGCCCCTCCTCAACAGCCGAAGGTCTACTTTCGGTTTTCAATATACGTTTTATTTGTAGACAAAACTACAAAGCATAAGCTAGATCACTCTGGTATGTAGCCAAATCCGACAATTAACGTCGGACGGGGTGGTCAGATTTTTATCAGAGAACTCACCCCCCCCCCCCCCCCCCCTGTACGGGCCTGAGTACGTATTAAGAATGGAACTGAGACACGGTCGCCACGTATTCGCTTTCGTTTAAAAACGCAACGTTTTTTATACAGATACAGGTATCGTCCTCACGTAAACGTGAAAACGATGACCGAAAACGGAAACATTTGAAAACGCTCTCTAGAGTGGATATGTTTCTCTCAAACACAGTTTGATCGCAATCATGTGAGAGTTAAGAAGGGTAAAACTCTCACTGTCTCTCATCTTCGTTTCATACCAAGCGGAGAGAAGTACTGTAACCCTAAGAAAACCCACGAGAGAAAATGGGAAGATTAAAAGCCTTAGCCAAAAAAACACTATAAGCTCTTTGACAAAAATGCCTAACATATATATATATATACACCATGGTCGTAGCCAGGGGGATGGCCCAGCTCCCCCCTTTTCTGGTATAAAAAAGCTATTACGTCTTAAATTTACGTCTCAGTTGGATACGAATGTTCTTGAGAAATCACCCACCCCCCTCAAGGAAAATTGGCTACGTCCCTGTACATAAATATAACTTAAATCTACATTTACTATCTATTTCTCCCACTTCTTTAACGTTGACAAATAAAGAAAAGTTTTTTTTATCATTTGTAAAAAAATGCGTCTCACTTACATAAATGATTCCTCCTAACTCTTCACGAATGTTAGACCCGTCAGACATAACCCCGCCCTTTCGGGGGTTGACGCCATTGTCGAATATCGAGAATTTGGTACCGACCAGGTTTGCTCTCAGCTTGCCAACGAAACTCTCCCCTCCCCTAGACAAGTCAGTGGCATCTGTGCTAATCAGATAGTTGGACGTTGTGCTCTTCTTGCGCTTGCGGCCAGCCAGGAGAAACACCTAGAGACAGCGATAATAAAACAGTCAAATCCGACAGAGCAAAAAAAAAAAAAATGGCAAGTTTTCCCAAAATAAGGTCTGGTTAACTTCGGTAAGCTTGAATTTTTGCATAGAGGTTCCTTATGTCATGTAAACCAACATTTCAAAAAGTGTTTTTTTAATAAGAGATTCGTCTTTGGAATATGAGGCTTGAAGTGCAATTTTTCACATGTTGAATTCTCCTAGTTTTTAGGGAGAAGTCGGGCTCTGATCAGAAATTAAGCCAACTTTGCTCGCTAATATCTAAATTTCATATCTTCTAAATGTCTTGGAATTAAGGTTTTGGTGAGAGGAACTCCTTATTTTGCTCTGTCGTCAAATCCAGAAACAAGAAACGACACAGACAGCTAGGCAAACCCAAATCTAGAAACAGCAGCAAACGAAGCAGTCAACTAAAAAAAAATGGAAGATTTTTTAATAGGAAAATATTGCTTATTGGTGGTCGTACAGTATGTGGCTCAACCCCTGCCTAACACACCTGCCTGCAGCTTCATATTAGAAGTTTTAAAAGGTCAGCCAGCCTGTCTGAGCCTGTCCTGGTAGTGTGAAAACGCCTACTACCCCTGTCTGCGGCCCTCCAACTGACTTGATGTGCGGATAGTGTAGTGTGAAAACGCCTATTTCCCCCTGTCTGCGCCCCCAAAACTGACTTGATGTGCAGATAATATAGTGTGAAAACGCCCATTCCCCTCAGTCCCCTCCCTGACTTGTTGTCCTCATAGTGTGAAAACGTCTATCTGACCCTTTCTAATATAGTGTGAAAACGCCTATTTCCCCATGTCTGCCCCCCCCCTGACTGGTTGTCCTGATGGTGTAAAAACGCCTGTTCCCCCCTGTCTCGTTGTCCTGATAGTGTAAAAACGCCTATTTCCTCATGTCTGGCCCCCTGACTCGTTGTCCTGATGGTGTGAAAACGCCTATTCCCCCCTGACTTGTTGTCCTGATAGTGTAAAAACGCCTATTTCCCCATGTCTGCCCCCCCCTGACTCGTTGTCCTGATGGTGTAAAAACGCCTATTCCCCCTGACTTGTTGTCCTGATAGTGTAAAAACGCCTATTTCCCCATGTCTGCCCCCCCCTGACTCGTTGTCCTGATGGTGTAAAAACGCCTATTCCCCCTGACTTGTTGTCCTGATAGTGTAAAAACGCCTATTTCCCCATGTCTGCCCCCCCCCCCCCTGACTCGTTGTCCTGATGGTGTAAAAACGGCTTTTCCCCCTGTCTGCCCTCTTCCACCCTGACTCGTTGTCCTGATAAGAACCTTTTTGCCATCGTCTCGCTCCATGTGAAGAAAGTAAGTTGGATACATGCCGCGGTCCATTCCCTTCTTGTCGCGTGTTATACGGCACTTGACGGGGATACCTTGTGGTGCTGGCCTGTGTATAATAAAGGGAACAGCTGAAGTTGAAATGATCTAGAAATTTTCCCGTCTATCCTGCCAAAAAATGCCTTAAACTTTCTCTTAAAATTCCGACTCCCAACCCCCCCCCCCCCCCCACCACCACCACCATATTTTCTATCTATGTGCAACCAATATAGAAAAATCTGTTATATATACAGCATTCTAGGAATATTAGAGCAACGGATATTCTTTTAAATGTATACTTAATATCTGATGATTTTTGAATAGGAAAAGAAAAATCGGATAATAACTGATGATAACGTGCATCTGTTGGGGAGCTGGTGCTTTGTGCAAACTAAACCACCTTGATCCCCCAGTACCCTCCCCCCCCTCCACATTCTGAAGGTCTTCCCATTTTGTACATCTGCGACCTAATAAGCCCCTCTAACTTGTTAAGCCCATCCCTTTTTGTACGTCTTAAAAATCTGCGATCTATTATCTCTCTCAAAGATGTTAAGGTCATCCCTTTTTGTGCGTCTTAAAAATCTGCGATCTAGTATCTCCCTCTTGCTTGTTAAGACCATCCCTTTTTGTGCGTCTTAAAAATCTGCGATCTAGTATCTCCCTCTTGCTTGTTAAGACAACCCCTTTTTGTGCGTCTTAAAAATCTGCGATCTAGTATCTCCCTCTAAGATGTTAAGGTCATCCCTTTTTGTACGTCTTAAAAATCAGCGGCCTAGTATCCCCCTCTAACTTGTTAAGGTCATCCCTTTTTGTGCGTCTTAAAAATCTGCGATCTATTATCTCTCTCAAAGATGTTAAGACCATCCCTTTTTGTGCATCTTACAAATCTGCGATTGTATCTCCCTCCAAGATGTTAAGACCATCCCTTTTTGCGATCTAAAAATCGGCGACATAGTATCCCCCCCCCCCACCTTATGTATGTATCCTTTATAAACCGCGATGGCATGCATACCTGAGCACAAACTTCTCTAGGTCATCAATATCTATATTACTGACAGGGGTGGCGGATGTAGGGGGAGAGTCTCTACTTGTCTGGAAAAACAACACATTACACAAGTCTGGTTACAACGATGATAAGTCTGACAGAAAATACCGGGCTTTTTGTGAGACAAACATGGATGCAAAATAATTAGAATTTTCACCCTCATACAAAAAAGGTCATACAAATAAAAGGTCGCAAGACAACGTCAGTAAAGGCAACTAAATTTACATTATGACTCGCTCTTTTTGAAAACACTTCCAGGCTTTGGATCGCCAGGGAAGAAATACCATTTCTAAACATTCACTTTTTCTTATGCTTGAAAAGTTGGTGTATATTTCCTGCTTACCTTTTTCGTCTTGTTATTATCGTAGGGTGGCGGTGGTCCCGAGGGCAGGGGTGAAGGTGTTCGGGCTTGGTTGTTCATGGGTGAAATGACTTGAGAGTTCATGGCAGGCTCATCAAGGTCCTCGTGGAAGTCAGCACTAGATGACAGACCCATTGCCGCAAGCTTGCGTTCCGTGTCAGTTGTTTGCTAAAAAAAAAAATATATATATATATATATATATATATATATATATATATATATATATATATATATATATATATATATATATATATATAGCAGGATATAAATTTATGTATTGTGGTTTATATTATTCTCTTGAGAGTGCAGTAATTCAGACACAGCCAAAACAACAAAATTGTTTACTTTTTCCATCTTTAGTTGCTCTAGAACACAGCTAGGAAAGGGGCGTACACATTTGTGGAACACCAACTTGTAATTCATGCTCTGGCTTAATAATAAATATCTCATGCTGATTCTAGTCTACAGCTATCTATAATTACCATAATGATTTGAATAGGCGCCACCCCCAACCTCGAATTTTTGAATAAGGGCCCCCTCCCAGGGATCAAGCCCTATATAGTGAAGAGCAGAGGACCCACCTTAACATGATGGACAGGCTCTTCATCTGAACCAACATTTACTAATAAGCCTCCTGTGGAAATTTCTGGAGGAACTGTTTTGGTCACAGCACCGTCAATTCCTAATTAAAAAAACAAGAGAAACATAAAACAGTAGAATCAAGTAAAAACTGATATTTTTATGAGATAAATTTGAAATTTGTCCGTTAAAAATCAAACACACACAAAAAAAGATTGGCCATTATAATCTTGTTGACTTAACCAATAATAATTGTTTTTTCTTCTGTTTCTTGGAGGGGGAAGGGGGTTATGATTAAGGATGAAACAGCGAAGATCCAGCTGAAAGAATAAATAATTTTTAGCCAAAACTTCTAAAAAGACTGCCTGTCTTACCAGTGACCATGGTCCCGCCATGTACAAGTGGAGTTCTATCACTCTGACGCGATGTTGGACGAACCATGTCGTTTGCTTGAACCATTCCTGATGAGAACATACAACATTTTTTTATGAAAGCACATACACATACGTATCAAGTGTGACGTTCCTAGTGGCTCTTTAGAAAAAACGGATACATAAAAATTAACAACTGGAAGTAACTACCAATGTCACAAACAATGTTCAAACATTTGTTTGTCAGCCCTTAAGGGTGCTGGGACAATTCTTTGAGGCTCATTGCTAGGAAAACTTCCAGATGTATAAATCCTCCAAACTTTTGTGAAATGGAATGAATTTAGGCATGGCATCATTGTTTATGAACAAATCTAAATTTTGATGATGTCATCAGGTGATTAAGTCTATAATATATCTATAATATTAGTTGTTGAAGTATCTGCATTGATAAATATAGTTTTATAATATTATTCATAAGGGTGCCTACAATGTTACCAGGGCTTCTGGAATTACGCGCTTGTGCGGAGGCGCGTAATTTGGCTTTCTCTGCGTAATCCACAAATTTCCGCATATTTTGGCTAAATTTTGAAAGACAAAACATTCAAGTACACAGCTGATGTGTTCTTTTAGGTTTCTTACCTCAATTTCTCTTTAAAAAATAGAGATAATCTTCGTAAGAGTGTTATATCTCGAACTGAATTTCGAAAACAATAAAATGACTAGGCGTTCTTTGCTAAACCGCGAAGGCCTAGGACTAATAATAAAATACCTTTTTTAATTGGCTGGTGGCTAGGAGCCAATGAAAACTCGCCTAAGATATTTTCGCGCAAAAATTAACCTTTTCAAATTATTTCGTGCTTTCCTTCGGTAGATAATGTAGTTTGGACGTAACAGTTGATATTTCGTGTAATTTAGCGCGTAATTCAGTAAGGAATCACGCAAAATTTTGATTTTTAAAGAAAAATGTATTGCAAAATTCCGCATCATTTAGCGCGTAATGATTGATTTTCCGCGTAATTTAGCAAAGAATCCCGCGTAATTTTGAGTTTTTCCGCGTTTTTCCAGAAGCCCTGATAGCCACAGCCACACAATCCTTGGGCAGGGCATTGACAGTGATAAGAAATCGTTTAAAAAGTGTTCAGGCACAGTTAGCAGTGCAATTGAGAACCACAATCGCTCTTGGGTGCCCAGGTAAATCCTTGTTTCAACTTAAACTTATTTTTTGTTAATTGTCTTTGCTCACAGGGGTTTTACTCCTTCTTCAAGAAGCAAGAAAAAAAATATTGGTGGTCTGTCTTCATTATTAGACCAGGCCAAGTGGTGGCTGTTGTTATTCACTTATTAGTTGGTATTCCAACTGTGAAAACTGGGATTAGTTAAAAAAAATTATCTATTATGATCATCCATTTATATAGAAAGATATGTAAGCTGACCATGATTCTGTTAAGCCTATAATATTCTATATCTTTAAAATGGAAAAACTGAATAAAAATGGAATATAAATATATCCCTTTCCCAATATTTTTTTAGAGAAAGAGGGAAAAAGCAACAGGAAAATGCAGACTAAAAGAAGGAAGTTGGCTGACAGCTTTATTTTTTCACTACTTTGCAAAATGTGTAGGACAAAAAAAAACAAAAACAAAAAGACAAATTTGACAGTTGAACATGGTGGTTTTAGTATTATCATATTGCGCATGAAGCTCATGACATAACAAATAGTTTTCTGCCCTAGGCAACAATTGAAATCCATTTCCTCCCAGTGATCACTTGCCTAGAAAAACATCCTTTGTATCAAAGACATAATATCCTTTCGTTCATTTGAAGCAGAGAGCAATTCACGATACATTCACCTGCTTGAGATTACATAAGACAAGCAGTGGAGAGAAAATCCTCATAATTAAAACAGGAAAGAGGAAATTTCACACACAAAAAAACAAGGAAGTTGGAGTGAGAGAGTGGGCAAATCTAACAACCAGAATGTGGGAGAATTCCAAACATGGGGAAATGCTTCAAATAAGCTCATTTTACATCAAATCAGCCAAGCAGTACCTTTAAGTACCTACTGTAGCAAGCAATAGCAAAAAAAAAAAAAAAACATTATGAAGTGTCACAACTGAAGTCTATATAGCTTTCATACTGGAGTTTGTATAAGCTTCGATGCAAAAATAATCCTAGGAGATAATCCACTGTTAAAATCAGTCACGATTTTTCACTGATGTTGGAAAATTCATTATTTGTGTAGTGTGTGCTTTACTGTATAGATCAAGTAATATATTCAGGAGTCATTTTTGACAGCTGCTGTTATACATAATGATAGCAAGATGGCATTATCAACTAATAGTTCCCTTCAGGCATACTGTACAAACTGGAAAACATTTATTGATCACTGTGTGTGCAGGTTGAGAAATGGTAGTTTACATCTAAGGCCTTTTTATTTATGCACATTCATCTGGTGAGGGGAAAACTTCTGAACCGATATTTGGTGTCTGACCCAATAAACAGTATCTCTCTGACACAGACTGAAGCAAGGGCCCAGTAAATTTTGCAAATGGTAAATGCTCTGCCCAACAATCAGCACCTCGAATTGGTTTTGGGTAAATCCACTTTAACGCAATTAACCTGATATTATCACAAAAAAAATAACCAGTGGAAAATTTACTTGATCAAGTGATGGTATCAAATATTTTCAACAAACATTTGTATATACTGTAAACAGGGCCTGCATTAACAATTTAATAATTATGTTTACTTTTAACAACAACAACAGCAACGGCAACAATAATAATAATTGAATATGTGACTTTTAAAAACTAGTTTGAATGTCCTTTATTTTGGACATAGTTATTGGGATTGATGGTATCATGTTGCAGTTAAATTGACAAATACTCATCGTAAACTTACTAGGTTGTGCTCTTTTCATTTCATTCTTTTTTCTCATTATTTCTCTCTGAAAGGGAAATTACAACATAAGTTACGAACAATTGCATGACAAAAAGCTACAAAAAATAATAGACTATGTAAACGCCAGGCTCAAAATTTTAGACCTGTTTCAAAATTTTGGTCATCTCTCCCAAACAAAACATTGCATTGTACTGCATACCATAATTGATGGAAAAAGTGTGCCGTCAGTTACTTCCATCTACAGTCTCCCTCATCAGTGAAGTCTATTCTATGCAACTCATTTACTTTAGTTGAGGCACTTATTTGACCGAACACTTATTCAAGCAATTACCATAATCAGGATAACCGTTCAGACGAATTTAAGATTTATTTGTTTACAACATAAACTAGATGTGCAACAAATTTGGTGGTAGAATGTACTGGCTGGTTTAAAAGACAGGGCCCAGGTCTTGTAAGCAGTTCTCATTTTCGCAAGTTTGAAAGATAAAAAATTACTTCTAGTAGAAGTAAGGAGCCTTATCGTGAATGTATAAGTTCTCAATTTATATTCCGTTTCCAAAACTGAAGCATTTTCAACAGCATTTTGACATTTTGTTTGAAATTTTGGGATCAACACAATAATCCATGAATGTTGCATTGTATTCAGGGTTAGGGTACGAAATGATATTTTAATGTGTTACTATTTCCAATTGTCTCTTTGACTTCTATAAGAAAACTTATATGTCATATTCTCTATTATTTCCTTTCTCAACAAAACCTGTTGCTAACCTGTTGTTCCAATTTTCTCTGACGCAAGCTGTTTGGACTGGCTGGTCTGGCCTCATCTTCAAATACACTGCAAAAAAAAATAATAAAACATGGAATAGCTGCAGATGTTACCATCTAGGTGAATGTACAGTATTGTATGATCTTCTCTCAGACATTCCTACATTTCTTTCCAAACATTCCATTTTTTTATGGAATTTACCACAAGGCATGTCCAAAAGAATTTAAGTAAATTAATAAATGCACTAGGGTTACACAAGAGTTACGTACAGCATTGTACCTCACCAATGGTTAGTGTACAAAATACTTGATATCAATAACATTACAAAAACCCTTGTGCGTGCACACTGAAAGAGAAAACAGCAAAGTCACGATTCTGTGGAGTGGCGTGTTGCTTTCCTGGCTTATTTTCTCTAATACTAATACTGTGAAGGCCAGAGTTCATTTCTCCAAATGTTAGAACTTTTTAATTAATTTTTCATTCACCATCCTCTTGCTTTACATGAACACTGTGATGAAAGCTACAGATTCCAAATGACACTTAAAAAAAAGTCGCACCAAAATTTCAAAACGCTCATTTTATTTTTTTACTTGCAAAGTATTTTTAAGAAATTCACTGCTTTATTTGGTGTGAAATGAACTTATTTGTAAAATGATTTTACCATTCAAATTAATATTACTTAGTAAATTCAGCTTCAGCAAGCAAGCAAGCCTTTAATCAGCCTCAACCAAGTGTTTCTGTTGGTTTCGGAGTTTGAAAAAAAGGGGTGAGGGCAAAAAAGAGGGTGACATGGGAGGAACATTTGCAGGTAGAACAGGAAAGGCATGGAACAGAGTCAGCGAGTCTGACTTATATTCCCATGTTCCCAGTGAACATAGGTAATTTCACTAACAGCTTATGAATTAGCTTTTTATTGAACAGACAGATTGGAACCTTTGGTGATAAATGAAGAAAAAGACTTTGCAATTGGCAGAAGCTTTCTATCACTACTTGATTGGAAAATTTAGATTTAAAGTGCTGCATTTTACAGCTTTTTCAAAAGTAATTTGCTACCTGCTAAATTGTGCATGGTGTTTTTGCAGAGACTCATGGTTATTCACACTCTCAAATAGAGTATCAATGCTAAGCTATCATAAAAAGACATCGCAATATAAATTAATTTGATATCTGGTAACCTGGCATAGTGTGCTTAAATTGTTGTTTACTTTTTACAAATTCACAGAGAAGATTTATTGACTGACAACAAAAGGGCATTAGGGGGTACAAATTAAAATAATTTAAAATGAATAAAAGTATCAATCTTTCTCCAATGATATAAAAATAAACATTGCAAATAATATAGATGTACATACAGTATATTATACTATGACTTAGTATAAAAAAAACTTATCCTCTCAAAGAAAACAACAGTATTAATGTTATCATTGCAAATGGATAGAAATAATCCTATTTCACAATCATTTAACTCTGCATTATTTTAAAGGAATTTCAATCATGAAAATTGAGTGGTGGGCACAACAATTTAATACCAAAGCAAAATAGTGAGAAATGGAAGAGGACATTAAAGAGAAGTGCTGAATCTAAGGATACAAGATATATATATTTTTTTTGGATAAGCCAAAGTTTGGCTCGACTGTGATGGTAGATAATTATGTAGAAATCGAGAAAACAAATAAATAAATCATATACTTATTTCTTTATAATCTAAAATAAATTCATCAAAAAACACCAAACTACTTTAAGAAAGGAGTATTAATTATACATTTTGCTTCAGTAAATTTAAGGGTATATTGTTTAGAAGGTTCATACAGTATACACTGCAAAATATTAAATTCAACAACATCTGCTATCACATATTAGACATTTCACGAAGGGTGAATTATTAACCCAAAAATTAAGAATAGAATTAAATCGCTACTATAAAAGAGCGTGAAGCGTAAACTAATAAATCAAGAAGATAGTCCGTGAATAAGATAACCTTTTTTATTGGAAGAAGTAAAAAAGCGTGAAAATATTTCAAAACATTCGCTCGGGATGTTCAACGTTTGAATGAATAGACTGTGTAAACAGAAGAAAACAGCATCTTCGCGGAAAGAATATTTAAAAACAAAACTGGATAATTTCTGCTTTCTTTATAAGCACAATAAAACCAATACAATCAAATGCGAAGTATATATTTTTTTTTCTTAGGTATATATTAATCGTAAGCCGACGTTGAATAACATTTTAAACTAAAAGATTTGTTACTTGGAGGAAATTCAATGAGTCTCAATGGCGTCCATGGTTATTAGAACTCAGTTTGAAGCTCAAGTCATTTGAAAGCGATCTTTAAAAGACACGCTCATTTACGGCAAAAGATAGGATCTTTACAGTAAGAATTGGCATTTGCAATATTCTCACGTCGGGAAAAGTTGTTGATATTTGAATCTAACTTTCAAGATGGAAACACCACCAAAAGAAAGGATCCGGTAAAACATGGCCGACGCAACATATTGAGCTAGAAGCATAATGACTTAAGAGGAGAGCATTCTTACCTGCCTGGGGGACCGCTCGAGCTCCAAGCACTGAAATAGCAAAGAAGAGACGGTATTAGTTTTGTAAAATACAGCAGCCATCCACGGAAAATAAACCAAGCGAAAGGGTTGCCAAGTGCCGAATGGTAACCACGAAAACCACAGGATATTCTGCTTGAAATTCTACTAGTATTCTAACTTACTTGTCTCCAAAACCGTAGGACATTTTTATAGCGAAGTCGTTCCTTTCAAGGTTTTAAAAATAAAGATATAGAATAAGAAGTGACGGCTAAAATCAGGTTTTGTGCCGAAGTTCGGAAATTCGCTCACAATCCCACTTCGAAGTGAGCGGACAAACGTTATGATTGGTCAATCCGCAACATGTGACTAGAATGACGTCACTTCCAATCGCAAAATAAAATTCAAACGTAGATCTACGAAGAGAAGCTTTTGTTTCTCAATGACTAATCCCTAAATTTTTATCTTTGGATACTTTTGTGTTCGGGGTAAATAAGGGAAGTAAGCAATAATTAACGCAGTGCTTTAAAAAGTTTTGCCCTTGACGTCACTAAACTTAACTGATGACGTTAAATTGTTGACTTATTGTGTCTAGCAAACGCAAAAAGTGAATACATAATTATTTCAAAAAGAGCATCTGCTCAAATGTTCATTAGCCATTTGAAACCATAGGTTTTCTAATAAAAAAACCTCCTCTTTAGTAAATGAATCGTTATAAACAGAGAAAACCCCTGGATTTCCTACCGAGGTAGTTCAGTTATGAGGCGACAAGTACAAGATAGGTTTATCAAATGACTACACTTCCCGGGAAAACTGGAAAATGGGATTAACATAGCTGTTACCTCATCACAACCTATTTTTCTTTAAAAAGTTTATATACTCTCTGTTTTCCCCCCGCATGAACTCTCTTGTTGTTTTTTTTGTTTTGTTTTTTTTTTCACATATTTACTGTATTTCACCCGATTTTGTTCACAAGATTTCTGTCCAAGTTGATTGACAGCTATGGATTAACCAAGTATGCTTATTTTGAAAGTAGTTAGCACCCTTTAAATATGGCGAGAGAAATAACCACAGGTGTAGGAAAGGCAATGAGAAACAATTCAGGGGCGGATGCTCTCGTATAGTCTTTTCTCGTTTTGCTGTCATATAAACAAAGTCTCTAGCAACGCCTCTGAAATTTCGTCCAAGCGTAATCAGCACAGTTGAGAGACCATGATATAAGACAACTAATCCCCGTGGCCCACGATGTCGTCCATGAAAGCTATTTTTTAGATTGCGCGAGCTTGTCAATCATAGCATCCATACATAGTTCGTCGCACCATATTTGGTATGAGGAGCCCCAGAGGGGAGAAAACGGTACCAGCGGGGATGCTTGTTCCCAGCATGCATCAAGCATTTCCGTGTTAATCGAATATATTTTATGACAGCACTTTGATTGGTGCCAGGTGTGTACAGTGTGTATTTTCTATCGACACTTGGCCTCCATAAATTTTGGATTATGCTATATATGGGAATATGGTAGAACATAAAGAGAACGTGAAATTTAATATATTAAAACTTGCTCACAAATCTTTATACAATAATAGCTTTCCTGAATATTTAAGACTAAGTGTTCGCAATGATACTGGATATAACTTGAGGTCATCAGCTGCTCCTGTTTTCTCAATTCCTAGAGAATCTGGAACTTTCCAACACTCAGCTGCCACTCTTTTTAATAAACTTCCACCATCGCTTAGGAACACTTCGGACTACAATGCTTTTTGTAGGAACATTAAGAAGGACTTAAGACAGTCACTTTGAATACACGTTTAATCGACATTTTATATACATATTCTTAAATTGCATATAGATATTATAACTTAGAACTTACTATATTAGAATTTTTTTTATCAGTAGTGTATATTGTAGTGTATATTGTTAATTGTAAGTATCTTACAGAAGAAGAGCCTCTTAATTGTTGGAATCTGTAATAAACCATTATTATTATTATTATTATTATTATTATTATTATTATTATTATTATTATTATTATTATTATTATTATTATTATTATTATTATTATTATTATTATTATTATTATTATTATTATTATTATTATTATTATTATTATTATTATTATTATTATTATTATTATTATTATTATTATTATTATTATTATTATTATTATTACATAGCGCCAAATATTAATCAAAGCGCGCGCTCTATTTGATTCAGTCTACAACATTTGACTCGTCGGCTAAGACCTCCTTTCCGATTTCATGATGTTATTTGAGGTGATTTCACTGAGGATTGACCCAAACAAAAGATGGTACGCACTTAATATTGACTTATGCTGTTTATGACTACGAAAATTCATCAATTTGAAGTTCTTTGAAGCATCCCGGCCGAAGCTATAAGATAGAGCCGAAGGATGTGAGGACGCTTGCCGGCGGTTCAGCTTCGATCAAATGGTTTTAAGCAGATCGCGTTGCCTGGAACAGGGCTAGAACGGAAAAAGTCTACGTCCTTTAAGCGTTTCGAGTAATCGGGGAGATTTCAGGAAGTAGGGATTCCTTCAGACTTCTAAACGTACTGCCGGGAATCGACAAGGAGATCAACCACATTGATCCCAACCCATGCTCGAAAACACTGGCCGGGATGAAGTACGAGCAAAAGTGGAATCGCTTTCGGTAAAGATCGAAAAGCTAGAGAGAAATTGGGTGGACAAGAGTTTGGTATTGTAGCAATCAGCTGACAAATAATCACTTATACTTAATAATTATGTATTTTTTTTGTTCTATTTTGTTTTGGGCGGCACGCCTTGAAGACTTCATCTGAAGCATATTGCTGAATAATTTTTTTTATATAGGAGGTTGTAATATGCTTTGTTCTCACTGCTGTTTTGGGCGGCACGCCTTGAAGACTTCATCTGAATATTGCTAGACATATTTTTTTTTATATAGGAGGTTGTGTAATGTGCTTTGTTCTTTGTTGTTTTGGGCGGCACGCCTTGAAGACTTCATCTGAAACATATTGCTAAATATTTTGTTCTCCATATAGGGGATTGTGTAATGTTCTTTATGTTCTCACTGTTGTTTTGGGCGGCACGCCTTGAAGACTTCATCTGAAACATATTGATGAATATATTTTTTCATATAGGAGGTTGTGTAATGTTCTTTATGTTCTCACTGTTGTTTTTGGGCGGCACGCCTTGAAGACTTCATCTGAGACATATTGCTGAATATATTTTTTCATATAGGAGGTTGTGCAATGTGCTTTATGTTCTCACTGTTGTTTTGGGCGGCACGCCTTGAAGACTTCATCTGAAACATATTGCTGAATATGTTTTTTTTATATAGCAGGTTTTGTAATGTTCTTTATGTTCTCACCAGCTCACTGTTGTTTTGGGCGGCACGCCTTGAAGACTTCATCTGAGACAAATTGCTGAATATATTTTTTCATATAGGAGGTTGTGCAATGTGCTTTATGTTCTCACTGTTGTTTTGGGCGGCACGCCTTGAAGACTTCCTCTTAAATATATTGCTGGATATATTTTTTTAATATAGGAGGTTGTGTAATGTGCTTTATGTTCTCACTGTTGTTTTGGGCGGCACGCCTTGAAGACTTCATCTGAAACATATTGGTGGATATATTTTTTTTTTATAGGAGATTGTGTAATGTTCTTTATGTTCTCACTGTTGTTTTGGGCGGCACGCCTTGAAGACTTCATCTGAAACATATTGCTGAATATATTTTTTCATATAGGAGGTTGTGTAATGTGTTTTATGTTCTCACTGTTGTTTTGGGCGGCACGCCTTGAAGACTTCATCTGAAACATATTGCTGAATATGTTTTTTCATAAAGGAGGTTGTGTAATGTGCTTTATGTTCTCACTGTTGTTTTGGGCGGCACGCCTTGAAGACTTCATCTGAAACATATTGCTAAATATATTTTTTTATATAGGAGGTTGTAATGTGCTTTATGGTTTCACTGTTGTTTTGGGCTGCACGCCTTGAAGACTTCATCTGAAACATATTGCTGAATATATTTTTTCATATAGGAGGTTGTAATGTGCTTTATGTTCTCACTGTTGTTTTGGGCGGCACGCCTTGAAGAATTCATCTGAAACATATTGCTGAATATGTTTTTCATATAGGAGGTTGTGTAATGTTCTTTATGTTCTCACTGTTGTTTTGGGCGGCACGCCTTGAAGACTTCATCTGAGACATATTGCTGAATATATTTTTTCATATAGGAGGTTGTGCAATGTGCTTTATGTTCTCACTGTTGTTTTGGGCGGCACGCCTTGAAGACTTCATCTAAAACATATTGCTGAATATATTTTTTTATCTAGGAGGTTGTGTAATGTTCTTTATGTTCTCACTGTTGTTTTTGGGCGGCACGCCTTGAAGACTTCATCTGAAACATATTGCTGAATATATTTTTTCATATAGGAGGTTGTGTAATGTTCTTTATGTTCTCACTGTTGTTTTTGGGCGGCACGCCTTGAAGACTTCATCTGAGACATATTGCTGAATATATTTTTTTCATATAGGAGGTTGTGCAATGTGCTTTATGTTCTCACTGTTGTTTTGGGCGGCACGCCTTGAAGACTTCATCTGAAGCATATTGCTGAATAATTTTTTTTATATAGGAGGTTGTAATATGCTTTGTTCTCACTGCTGTTTTGGGCGGCACGCCTTGAAGACTTCATCTGAATATTGCTAGACATATTTTTTTTTATATAGGAGGTTGTGTAATGTGCTTTGTTCTTTGTTGTTTTGGGCGGCACGCCTTGAAGACTTCATCTGAAACATATTGCTAAATATTTTGTTCTCCATATAGGGGATTGTGTAATGTTCTTTATGTTCTCACTGTTGTTTTGGGCGGCACGCCTTGAAGACTTCATCTGAAACATATTGATGAATATATTTTTTTATATAGGAGGTTGTGTAATGTTCTTTATGTTCTCACTGTTGTTTTTGGGCGGCACGCCTTGAAGACTTCATCTGAGACATATTGCTGAATATATTTTTTCATATAGGAGGTTGTGCAATGTGCTTTATGTTCTCACTGTTGTTTTGGGCGGCACGCCTTGAAGACTTCATCTGAAACATATTGCTGAATATGTTTTTTTTATATAGCAGGTTTTGTAATGTTCTTTATGTTCTCACCAGCTCACTGTTGTTTTGGGCGGCACGCCTTGAAGACTTCATCTGAGACAAATTGCTGAATATATTTTTTCATATAGGAGGTTGTGCAATGTGCTTTATGTTCTCACTGTTGTTTTGGGCGGCACGCCTTGAAGACTTCCTCTTAAATATATTGCTGGATATATTTTTTTAATATAGGAGGTTGTGTAATGTGCTTTATGTTCTCACTGTTGTTTTGGGCGGCACGCCTTGAAGACTTCATCTGAAACATATTGGTGGATATATTTTTTTTTTATAGGAGATTGTGTAATGTTCTTTATGTTCTCACTGTTGTTTTGGGCGGCACGCCTTGAAGACTTCATCTGAAACATATTGCTGAATATATTTTTTCATATAGGAGGTTGTGTAATGTGTTTTATGTTCTCACTGTTGTTTTGGGCGGCACGCCTTGAAGACTTCATCTGAAACATATTGCTGAATATATTTTTTCATATAGGAGGTTGTGTAATGTGCTTTATGTTCTCACTGTTGTTTTGGGCGGCACGCCTTGAAGACTTCATCTGAAACATATTGCTGAATATGTTTTTTCATATAGGAGGTTGTGTAATGTGCTTTATGTTCTCACTGTTGTTTTGGGCGGCACGCCTTGAAGACTTCATCTGAAACATATTGCTGAATATATTTTTTCATATAGGAGGTTGTAATGTGCATTATGGTTTCACTGTTGTTTTGTGCGGCAAGCCTTGAAGACTTTACCCTGGTTCCAGGACCTCGTGCGTCTCTCTATTTAGTGGCAAGCGAGGTGTCAACCTCTCGAGGTTCTTGTACCAGGGTATGAAGACTTCAGCTAAAACATAATTGCTATGATTTAAAACCTGCAAATGAGATGTGAAGCAGTTATCCAAACTAATAGCCAATCAAGGTATATGTAAATACTGTACTGTATGTATTTATGACCATTTCATTTTCGCTACTTTCAAAACAACAGCTCAATGCAGTGTTTTAAAAGATTTGCAATACGGTTGACTATATACATCACTCGACATCACAAAGAAATATCCACAATGACATCAAATCTAATAACGTTTTTGTTGAGGAGCGGGAAGGGCAAAACTGCCCTGTTATCATCGACTTCGAGAAAAGCTGCCGCAAGCACTCCGAAGCCCCATTATGAGAGAAGCTTACCACCGCCGAATATACGGCCCAGAAGTTCGAGTACCTGGCAGCAAGAATACCAACGCCATTGATGTGTTTTCGGTGGGATTTATGACGACTACTTAATTGGGTTTTTAAAAAGGATGCTACAAATTTTTCTGCTAGAAAAAGACCATCACTCAGTGAGATTAGAGGAAAGATTAGAAAGAATGTGTAGCCTGGACAAATATAAATTTGTAATAAAGAAATCAAGCTTGTATTTTTTTTGCGCAGCTGGCGGTTTTATTTGGTCTCGATATAGCTGTTCGTTCGGTACTCGTATAGTTGTTATTTGGTAACCCATAAAAATCTAACCACGGCAGGCTAACCATCCAATCGTGCTAGGGTAAACAGCCTTTCGTTTTTAAATTTTTCTTCGGCTTTAGCAAAGGATTGAAATTAAGATAATTGACTATATTTATAAGTGTCTCTGTCCATGAGCGAAACGTGGCGAGTTTGGAGTTAGGAACACATATCGTACTCCAGGCTCCGTGACGTTGCACCACGAGCTAGTACAATTTCACACCAAATTTCTCCCTCTTCACTTCTTTACTTCGTTCGCTGCCTGTTTTTATCCTTTTAGCTGCTCTTCAAGGCTCATGATCACAATGCTACTTATGGGGTGGTGTCCTGTTATCTGTTAAGTTATCTAATGTTCAGTTATCTAAATGTTATATAAATAATTGAAACGTCGGGAAGACGGTGAATTTAGACGGTGAATTCAAGATGCATCGTGCAGACTCCTAAAAAGTTCTTTTTCTCTGCAATTCGGTGAGATAGAATACCTAGGCATCCTCAGAGTCTATGTTATGTATTTTAATACAAGAAGGCCTTTATATTTCTTTGATTTAAAACATTTTTAGATGAATGAACTTCAATTCTTCACGCAAATGTTCAGAAATCATGTCACTCAAGAAACCCTTGTGACTGGAATAAGATTTACTTCATTATAAAGATTTGAAATCTTTTATTTGTAATTAACGGTATTAAGTTCTGGATGTATGTTTTTCATTAAAAGGGAATTGGAAGATAATTGTGTTTTGTAAACACAGATTTATGATTGATTGTTGTTTTATAATTTGCGAATCAGCAGTGAAAACTTATATGGGGAAGTTGATTCCAGAGCCTAAAATCACGCACTTTATGCATTTCAATTCCCAGAAACGGTTGATTGGCTCCAGCGTAGTCTATGAAAGATCATTTTACAGCGTACATACATACATACATACATACATACATACATACATACATACATACATACATACATACATAAACTTTATTTAAGTGTCAAAAGTATTTAGCTAAAAAAAGCTAATTGTGGACACTATAAAAAATAAATAGTCAGATAATTAATAAATAATATGATTTAGAATCTAATCTAGCTATATTTAAAATATTAAAAATATTATAGAAAACTATACGTATTATACATATTAATATAATATATTATATACACAAACACTATATAGACGAACTATCACAGGCGTAGATACAAGTAAACAGACATGTGTATACAAATAGACACAAGAACAAACAAACAAACAAACAAGCAACATATAAATAAATAACAAAACAAATTAATATAAAAATATGATACAAGGTGTTATAAGTTCAGATCCTCACGATTATGCTTTCAATTCGTGGTTTAATTCAACTAATATTTCTCAAAATCTAAATTACAACTAACTCCGAACTTCAACGAGGAACCAGCCCCTACGGGGGGTCCCAATCCAACATCAGGGGCCACAGGGAACCCAAGGAGGGCAATATACATATTACAACATCTCCCCCCTTTCAAAACTTCAATAAATGTTCAAAAAAAAAAAAACCAAAAAAATGTTCTTAACATTGTTCAATAAGTCTTTGTGGCTTCTTCACTTCACGACCAGCTCTTGTTCTGATGGGTGAATGTGCTTCTGTTTCTCTCTGATCTTCCTGTACTTTCAATGGACTTGGCGGTTCATTGATCTGCGCTTTCCTAGCGACCACTTGAGGTTGAGGACTCATGTATGTGGGAGCCACTGGCATCTTCGGATTCATGGGTGTGTCCTTCGGGACAGAAATGATGTGCCTTCGATTTCTTCGAAATACACGTCCTTTCTCATCTTCAACTACATATGACCTTGGCAGGACTTCTGCTTTACACCATTCTTTATCTTTGTTTACACGAACTCTAACTTTGTCCCCAACTTCCAAAGGGGGAAGGTCCCGGCTGTGTTGATCATAGCTCATCTGTGAACTTGCTTGTTGATGGGCTAATGCCTTTACCACTCTGTGAGGGTCTACTGGGTGAGGTACCAACAAACGTCGATGGGTAGGTAGTGTTGAACGTGTACGCCTACTCATGAGTAGTTGGGCAGGTGAGACACCTATGTCGTCAAAAGGTGTATTTCTGTACTTTAATAAACCTTCAAATGGGTCTTTATTCTCTGCTGCTGCTTTCTTAAAGATTCGCTTTGCAGTCTGGACAGCTCTTTCCGCAGCACCATTGGACTGGGGATACTCGGGTGAGCTGGTTACATGCTGGAATCCCCAAGCTTCTGCAAACTGCTTAAACTCATGGGTAGTACTGAAAATATTGCGGGTGTTACTGTATTGTGGGCCATTGTCGCTGATCACTTTGGCTGGAATGCCAAATCTTGCAAAGATTTGCTTCAAGGTGTTGACAACACACATGGCAGTGGACTGCCGAAGTAGTTCAACTTCAAAATACTTCGAATAGAAATCAACCACAATCAAGTAGGAATGGCCAGCAAATTCAAAAAGGTCAGTTCCAACAACCTGCCACGGTAGACCTGGAAGGTCATGTGGATGTAGGGTTTCTCTCTGTTGTTGGTTGCGGAATGCATTACAAATCTGACATGAACGTACTCGGTCCTTAATATGGGCAGTCATGGAGGGCCAAAAGACATAGTCTCTTGCCAAACTCAGACTCTTACTCTCACCCATGTGTGCTCCATGTATATCTTCAAGTACTTCAGCTCTCATGGATCTTGGTACTACAATTCTATCAGATTTGAACAGCAAACCATCTTCAACACTAAGCTCTTCCTTGTAATTCCAGTATTCTCTTGCCAGTTCGTCAACCTGATCCTTGTCTTCTGGCCAACCCTCTAGGACATATTCCATTACTACTCTTGAGGTTTCATCGTTACTTGATGCATCTCTGAATTTCTTTAATGTGGAATTCTCAATTCCCAGATTTTCAATCAGATTGATTCCAATCACATCCTCTGGTTCACTTACTGGCGTAGTGTCAGTGAGTGGGGCTCTACTCAAACAATCAGAGATGATTTGTTTCTTGCCTGGGACATATCTCACATCCAAATCATACTTGGTTAGCTTCAGAAGCATTCTCTGCAATCGTGGTGGGCATTCATTTAGGGGCTTCCTAAAAATTGCCTCCAATGGTTTGTGATCAGTTTCTACAATCACTTTCCTGCCATATACATACGTGTGGAACTTGTCTGCTCCCCATAGTATAGCTAACAACTCTCTTTCAATGTTAGCATATCTCTGCTCACAAGACGACAAAGTCTTTGAACCAAAGGCAATCGGCTTACCCTCTTGGATGATGACTGCACCAAGGCCAGTGCTACTCGCATCTACATTCAGAATGGTCTGTTTGTGATTGTCAAAATAGGCCAACACTGGTGCATGGGTGATCACAGCTTTGAGCTTCTCGAATGCCTCTTGTTGAGGCTTCTCCCAGGTGAAAACTGCTACTTGCTGGGTCAGCTGGGAGATTGGGCCTTGCAGATCAGCTTTGTGTTCAATGAACTTGTCCAAGTAGTTGATTGTTCCTAAGAATCGCTGCACGCCATCTTTGTCTGATGGGGGTGGCATCTCACTAATTGCACGCACTTTCTCAGGATCTGGTTTCAAACCCTCGGATGTGAACACATGTCCGACATAGCTTACTTCTGGAACTCGAAGCTTGATCTTCTTTGGATTAAATTTCAGGCCCACCTCTCTGCTTCTTTCAAGTACTGCTATCATCTTCCTATCAACATCACTTATATCTTTTCCATGGATTAAAAAATCATCAACAATTATTTCAACTGCAACTCCAGCGAAGAGCCTGTCCATCTCTCGTTGGTATATCTCAGGAGCAGATGAAATTCCAAATGGCAGCCGTGTAAATCTATACCGTCCCCAAGGTGTGTTGAATGTCAGAAGTTTCGAGCTTTCCTCATCTACCTCCACCTGCCAGTATCCACTGCATGCATCCAGTGTGGTGAACATTGTAGCTCCAGAAAGGCGATTGGCAACTTGCTCAACAGTGACCATGGGGTAGTGTGGCCTCTTGAGGGCCTTATTCAGATCCCTGGGATCGATGCAGATACGGACACTGTCTTTAGATGGTGGGTTGGCTCTGTCCTTCTCTTTTCGTTTGTCAACAACCAACATTGAAGACACCCACGGTGTGTGCTCTTCTTCTTTAACGATAATCCCATCTTGTTCCATCTCTTGGAGTTTTTCTCTTGTCGGTTCAAGCAGGGATATGGGGATTTTCCTAGGGGGGTGGACTACTGCAGGCACTGATGGATCTATCTCTAGGTGTACCTTGTTTGGCAGTCTTCCCGGTTTGTTACTAAAACAATCTTGGTACTGGGATAGAACCGGATCTTCTACCAACAATTCTGCATTCGGCTTGTTGCCATTCCCTTGTGTGGTCTCCTCAGCCAGTCTTTCTGGTGTGTCTATCAGGTCAAGATTCATAAACTTGAGCACCTCTAAGTCTAGGCAGGCTTCACAACTCAACAGGGGTGTAAACTCTCCATGCACAACAAGGTACAGCAGATCTATTTTTCGGTTCTTGTACTGGGTTGGAAGGCGAACACATCCAACAGGATGAATTGCCTTGTCTGCGAGCCATCCTTTAAGAGGCTGATGAATCTTTCGTAGCGGTTGTGTAGTGATGGCCTTATATACATGATATGGCATCACATTGGCCTCTGCACCTGTATCAGCTTTGACTTTCACCTCTTTTTGTGCAATCTTAAGGGTAATCACGCTCTTCTTTGTGCTATTGGGGCTGGACACAGTCCCAAGTTCTACTGATCCAAAGTATAAGTGTGGATCACCCCCACGATCACCTTGGCCCATACTCTCAACCTGGTTTTCTTGCTCTACTGTGCTGACCGGTGTTTCTTTCTTACCCTTAAGAGGACACAACTTTGCAAAGTGTCCCTCTTGTTGGCAATTTCTACATTTCTTTCTTAAGGCAGGACAAATACTTGGTTTTGTGAAACGGTGCTAAAAACCACAAAACTTACAGGTAGGATTAGGTGCTCTCTCCTTTCCTTGAACTGGGTGTACACTCAATGGCTGCTGTGAACCAGTTGGTGAAGCAAACTTGAATTTCTGCAACTCAGCAGCTTCATAGGTTCTACAGTAATCATGGGCACTTTGGAGTGTCAAATCTGGCTTTTTCAGCAACTCCCCTCTCAACTCATTCGATAGCACCCCTCCCACGATACGATCTCTGATCAGTGAATCTCTGAGGGTCCCAAACTCACATGTCAACGATAAGCGTTTCAGCTCACTCACGAAATTGTCCATCCTCTCACCTTCTTTCTGGTTTCTTTGATTAAACACAAGGCGCTCATAGATGACGTTTCTTGCTCCCTGACAGTGTTCCTTGAACTTTCTACACACATCTTCATAAGATTCATTGCTTTCTCCTTCGTTGAAAACAAAATGACTATATTCTTCAATTGCATCTGCTCCAGCACAATTGAGTAGCAAGTTCACCTTTAACTTGTCAGGTTTCTCATCCTTTCCTTTCGCCACTAGGTAAATTTCGAACTGCATAATAAATTTCCTCCAATTTTCTGAGGCTTGGGCATCCAGCACTAGTGGACCAGGAGTCCTGTGCGACTCTACTTCTGCCATAATTTCAATTCTTTTCTCGATATTCTTTACCTTGATTCTCGTTAAACTTTTACTTGACTTCTGACACCATGTTATAAGTTCAGATCCTCACGATTATGCTTTCAATTCGTGGTTTAATTCAACTAATATTTCTCAAAATCTAAATTACAACTAACTCCGAACTTCAACGAGGAACCAGCCCCTACGGGGGGTCCCAATCCAACATCAGGGGCCACAGGGAACCCAAGGAGGGCAATATACATATTACAACACAAGGGTAGTGCATACTCCTCATGTGCCCGACCGCCAGACAGCACACGGGACCACCCCACGTGCCCACCCCACTAGGATGAGCATGCGATGCAGTCACATGCGCCATCCAGCAGGCCAAGCACATCAAGAGTGCGCACTCCCGTCCTAAAAGCCTGTAGGCTGGTCTTATTACGAAGTTCCTGACTTATTTTACCCCAAATATAGGGGCCTAGAAACCTTATGCTGTGTCTACCATATGTGATTGTATTAAATCTTGGAACAGGAAAATCGCTCCTCAAGTTGTAACTCCTGTCTTGTCGTTTGTAAAAAGGAAGGTATTTTCGGTCAAAAAGATTTTCAAAACATCCTTTGCCGAATCACATTCCTCAAGATGTGATCGCGCGTAAGACTCATGTTTGCTAGGAAACGTGAGCGCTAACCAATCAGAGACGTATCTAAAAATAACTGCTTGTTCTAAAAATAGTTTTTACGGACGTCATAATTGGAACATACCCTAATACGGGGGATTTGTTCTCTTACACCATGGTCTCTTGGCACAGCCCAATCGAGTATTTTCAAAATCATAAAGAAATGCGGCATTTTTATTGTTAATTCATAAGAAGGCTGAGCATTGCTTCAAATTCCATTGTGACTCGAGAATACGAGTATGCTTTATAAATAAAACACAATTTCGGTGGCTGGATGTCAAACAAGGCCAACCTGACACACCACCTGTCATTCATCAAGCCCCAATAATTTGGCTCCCTGTGTGTTTTTTATATGCGAGTGTGGTCAGCTCAGCGGTTACTCCCGCTCTGCCAGAAGTCTGGGTTGAATTCAAGATGGCGGCGCGTGGTGTGTTGAGATGTGCAAATTTGATGAAAATCGGGGTATCTTTAACTAGAAATGCAGCTAGGAAATGTACCGTTGAAGGTATTTACGTATATGTCAACGACGTATATGTCAGTTTGTCTTATTTATAACCAAAAAAAATCCCAAATAGTTTTCTCACGTAAGCCCTTTCTCAGAAGTGTGTTTCTTCCTCTACTATAAAAATAAGGGAGCAACTGCAGAATACCCGTGCACAAATAGTTAACAATGAGACTTCACACCTCGATTTCTATAGAACGAGGCAGTAAATACAAGGAAAATGCAAATAAGTGGACGGGTATTCTGCTGTTTAGCTAAAATAAGATCTTGCTTTTTTTCTTCTTATAATTGCTGTTCTATAGGACTTAGCACGAGTACTAAGAGAATCCAGTCTTTGAGGTCAAGTCTTTTGGTCAATAGCAGCTTTGCCAAAAACAGGTAAGCTGTTCCAAAGGTTGTTGTCAATGTTAAAGAGTGTATTTCTTATGACTTGAGGCATGAGAATTGTCATGGCATATTGTTACCAGACCTACAATATTATACAGAAATTCAGGTTTTGTCTAGAGCTTATAACAGAGTATCTGATTGTCCCACATTTAACTGGCTTATACTTGTCCATATAGAAGCTGCTTGCTCTGTGCAGTCTTTAGCCATCAGTGACATAATAACCTCATTGGCTGAGCTTTTCTTTTCAAAATGTTTATGGTGTTCAAGCCAAATCTAATTGGTAAATTTTGTTCAGCATTACCCGCTTTCTGTGTCCTCACTGTAAGGTTTTACAGCGACTCTATTTCTAATATCGTGACTTGAAAGAACTTTACATTCCAATACAATACTTCAATTCATTACATTGCCCCCGCGGTAAACCCATAAACAGAGTCCAAAACAAATACACAATTTTTAATTGCTACTGAAACAAATACAACATAAACAAAGCATTTGCATTTCCGACACAGGACTCTGACACTAAAAATAATGTTTCGGTAAATATCACTCCTGAAAATCTATATTTATTTGACAACAAAAACATGTAACTCCCCGATAAATCTATGTTCACTCGAGCAAATATTTACTGACACACTTCAGGCAGCCAGTTTGGCTGAGAAGATGGAATGACAAAAAGACTTAACTGAGTAATGAACTTTAACAACCCTTTTACTACTGTTGCAAAATATTAACAGATGTGGCTTTTGTTAAAGAAATACAGTATGATGTGATTTTTAAATTTCCTCATATAGTAGTGCATAACCCTGCATGATCTCATTATATAGGTCTTTCATTCACAGAATACAAACAAACATGCAAAAAAATAACCTTAACTCATTTCTCATTCTATGGAAAGCAGCATGTCTTTTCTGTGGAGACTTTCATTTATGGCTTGTTATGAATGGCTTTAGTTAATGTAAATCTCCTGATATAGTAACACAAATAACACTAAAATGTTTCATATATTTTTAAAACTGAAAGCCAATCCTTCCACATTTTTATTGTTTGTCCATTACTGCAATTCCTTTGGGTTCATTAAGGGGACTCCTGGGGATCGTTTCAGGTTCTGGGATCATTTCTGGTCCTGTAAAAATCTCACCAGTAGTACCTACTGTATATTTTTATTGCCTTTTATTAATCTTATTCTCTCCACAGTTATCGGAACTTTGCAGTAGTTGCACCAGCTCAAAGCATTATCGGCGACCCTCTTGGCCTCGTAGGAAATGTTGATGTCCGGAGCCAAGACTCCTCATCCCTCACAGAAGGAGCCTCAGAAGAGGATGACGAGCAAAATTGTATATCCTCCCATACAGTGACTACCACCAAAAACTCGGGTAAGATCTTATATACTATACTACAGTATAGACAAATTCATTGTTGCCTATCTGCCAATAATTCAAATTATGTTTTGTCTTGGAATGGTTTGTAAACAATCATACCACAGCGACCAATCAATTCCCATGCTGTGTGCATTCAAATGGTTTATGATGCGACAGTTGAAACATGAAAGTCATCTATTGGTTGAGACAGTTAATCGACTATGCGCCACTTCAAATAAGACAACAATTTTGGGTTCGCCGAGGTCTTGCAACAATTTGGCTATGTATAAACTGAAGAACACAGTTAAAGAGTGTAGCTGATTATTACCTCATGGGTCTGGGCTTCTGGAATTACACGCTTGTGCGGAAGCCCATAATTTGGCTTTATCCGCGTACTACAGGTAAACCACAAATTTCCGCGTAATCCAGCGTAATTTGGCTAAATTTTGAGAGACAAAATATTTAAGTGCACAGCAGATGTGTTCTTTTAGGGGTCTTACCTCTATTTCTCGTAAAAAAGAGAGATATTCTTCGTAAAAGTGTGATATTTCGTATTATTTTGTGAATCCTGCAAAATTGTAATTTTTAAAGAAACATGTATTGCAAAATCCAGCGTAGTTTAGCCCGTAATGATTGATTTTCCGCATAATTTAGCCCGTAATTTAGCAAAGAATCCTGCATAATTTTGAGTTTTTTTCCACGTAATACCAGAAGCCCTGATGAGTGTGGTTTCAATTTTTATTTTTCAGATATAATTTCCAAAGTTGAGGATGAAATGGCCAGAGGTCAAAATTCAGGAAAAGTATTTGCTGTTGTTCATATAGGTAAGACTGCTATTAATTACAACTTATGTTCTTCAAAAATCCATAAAATTTTGTTTGACAAGTCCAGTATTGTTGTTATGGGGAATAATTTTAAAGCACTTGTACACTGAAGTATTAAAAAAGTATTTTCCATTTTTAAAGGTCTTGAAGTTTGGGAAAAATGGTCATAAAAAATGTTATTTTCTTGTGTTCCAGAAAAAATGGTAAGGCTTTCTGCAAGGACTGTATTTTGATGGATATATTTGCGTTGTTACAGACAAAGATTTAGATATGTGTTTCTTTGACTTATAACTCCACTCCGTTCTCGATGATAAAGTTGCTAAGCTTAAGTAAAATGTGAATCTTCTAAGGCTTTTGTGACTGATCTAAAGTTATTTTGGTTAGATAATTCAGCCACAAATCAGACAAGACTACATAGTACAACAAGTACTTGACAGTAAAAAAAGAACTTATTTTTTTTGTCTGTTAAGATGCATGATGATATAGATTACATTTCAATGTTTATGTTGTGGATATAAAAGTCTGGCGTGTTAGTATTTCAAGACTTGTTTAATGACTCATCAGGTGGACGGCAGTTCAAGATTACCGTTAATGACACTATCACAATCAACCGCATAGACGCAGAGATGGGCAACAAAATAAGACTGGAAAAGGTGAATTAACACTTGACTTTCCATCTTATTTTATCCAACGTACATATTTTTTAGTCTGATAAAACACCTCAGCAGTCTAGCTACAGTACTTATTAGCTGCTCTGGTTTTGGAAAGGTTCAAAATATACAGCTTTTCATACTGAGTTGATTTGTGTCCCTGTTTATAATGTACAATGGCTCTGCAGACCACCTAGTTTTTGTTTAGTTTGTTTGTAATGATTCTAGTTTAGCAAAACTAATCTCGCAAAGCTCACTATGTTCATACTCGATTCATTTGGGCGAACGGACGGCATCTGAAGACAGTTTTGGGCTCCCTGTGGCTACAGTAGCCATCTTGGAAGTGAAAACCTCCCATCCCCTCCCCCCATGAACAATTATTATTCTGTGCGTGTTCAAACTTGACTCATTTGGGTGAACGGACGGCATTTGTGGACAGTTTTGGGCTCCCTGTGGCTACAGTTGCCATCTTGAAAGTGAAGACCTCCCACCCCCTCCCCCCATGAACAATTATTATTCTATGCTTGTTCATACTCGATTCATTTGGGCGAACGGACGGCATTTGTGGACAGTTTTGGGCTCCCTGTTAAAGTCAGTGTAGCGTGGCTCGCGGCACGTCTTCATTTAGCGGCATTTTTCGATGATCAGAGCTTCTTTGACTACACAAACATGGCGAAATTACAAGATTATTTGGTAAGTGTGAAAACTAATACCCGACATTTGATAACTCCCCTCTTGATGTTTATGCCAATCGCACTGACTATGACAAGTCACCAGAAATATCTAATCTTAATTTTGTTGAATTTACAACCAACTACAAAGTTGTGAATAAGAAGCTTACTAAACAAGCAGAAAATGTCATACCAACGACCTACCAACAGCTAACTGACAGGGTTTTTTTTAAAGTAAAGTTTGCATGGAATAGGCAAAAAATATACAAAGCTCCTAAGCTGAGTTTTGTCTTGGCCCTATGTCACATTAGAGATATTTAGGTAAGTACATTCACAGAATGTACCTATAAAATATACAATTATATCAAACATTATTTATTTCTATTTACAGCTGCAATCTTGAAATATAATGGCAAATAAAAGCGAACTACAGCAAGCTGCAAGATTATGTACAGCGTACATAGCATCATTGAAATGAGCAATCACAAAAACTTCTTGCCAGGATTGGAAACTATGAACATTTGATCTGTAAACATATGACATTGCATGGTGATGGTCTGGGAGATAAATTATATCAAATACAAGACTAATCATATGAGAGAAAAACTCCAAAGTCCTTCAAACAAGAGCATGGCCATGTGGAAGTGAACTACAGCAAGCTGAAACATTGCTGGAAAAGTGAGATTGAGAAATGGTGTCTTCAATGTATAAACAATGATAAACAAGGGTGTTACATTATCAGTCAAAGTGATAGTAAAGATACTTTATATCTTAGAAATTCTGCATCATATCCATTCCGCAAGCTAAACTACTATTTAGAATGCTGTGCCAACTGCAAAATTATGTACAGCATGTAACACTGTTTGACAATCATAGACAAGTTATAAATCAACAATCACAAAAACTCCTTGATTGGAAGCTATGAACATTCGATTTGTAAAAATATGACATTGCATGGTTTAGGCAGAAGTGAAAACTTTAGGGTTAATCCTTGGGCCCAGGGTCTTCCCCTCATACCCCCCTTGCCCCTGGGGGTAGGGGAGGGTGTGACCCTGCGAACGAGGATGGGTCGGGGTTCGGGTTTTCACAAAGGCAACTTCAAGCTGACCACAGGTAGCCCAAGCATATGGTTTGTGCGAAATAACAAAGAGAATGGTATATGGAAAACGAAATATATCCATCCTGAAGACAATTTTTATCATTTTAAATTTACTGACATTGTTAACGATGCCTGTACTGATTTGGGGGTTATCAAAAGCTGCTTAGTGACCCTGAATTTATTATTCTCGGCCGTTTAAATTGTTCCCCCAGCCCCAGGGCTTCTTCTCTTTCCCAGCCGCAGCATGCCGGACAAAACAGAGAGGGGAGGCTCTTTTTTTCCTCAAATTTTCTGAATTTTATTGCGGTCCTTTTCTCTTTTCTGGGTGACTGTCATGCCCAGTTGTTATTAGGATATATATTTTTTTGTAATTTATCAAGGGAGGTCAAGGACTGTCGATTAGCTCAAGCTAACATTAGTTTCTCTTGTACGTACCAATACGCTAGAGCACATTTGCATATTTGCAATCTCTTGACTTAGTAGCGGTTACTATCCATTTTCAGGTTCTACTTGTAGGTGGAGAGAACTTTACTGTGATTGGACGCCCCCTTTTGGAGTAAGTACTGTATTTCTTACTATATTAAAAACCATATATCAGTTCAGGGACTGTGGAAAGTGGCTGCTATAATTGGTGTGCTCTGTGTGTGTGTGTTTGGAAGGGGGGCCTATATTTTGTTGATGGTTGTGGTGCTTATACAGTGTGACGTTATAAAGTGTTACAATTAAGATAAAAGTCAATATCAATGTGAATTGGTCCTCTCTACCATAACTAATCCTAAAAAGTATCTCTACAAACAAGAAACCTAAATTAAAACAACAAAAAAGATTACTATACTGTGCCTTAATTTCCAGAAGGGATCTTGTGACCATTTTTGCTACTGTTATCGAGAAAACCAAGACAGCCAAGGTGATTGTCTTCAAGAAAAAACGAAGAAAAGGTTACAAGAGAACAAGAGGTAAAGATTAGAGTATGTGCTATAAGATAGTGAAAGCAAGGACTGTTTTAGTCATAACAACCAGGGGCTGGTTTATGGCAAGCAGGTTAGTGCTAACCCAGGGATGAATACCGCCATCTCGACATGTTATTGGATAAAAAGGGTATTCAATTCTAGTTAGAGTTAGCGTTAACTTGCTTTCTAGGAACCTGACCCAGGTCTGGATCCAGGGAAAATTACTACCTTTTCACAGAAAAAAAACGTGCAACAAACATAACCACCTGGGCCGGGTTCCTAGAAAGCAGGTTAACGCTAACCCAGGGATGAATGTCCTCTTTATCCAATCAAAGATAGCCGTATTTATCTCTGGGTTAGCATGAACCTGCTTTCTAGGAACTGGCCCCTGGTAAATGGGGGGGGGGGGGGGGGGGGCTCAGTTTGAATTGAAAATGCCATTCCTTTATAGTAGTTTACAAATATTCTGGAAACTCTACCAACAATTTCCAACAGCTGAATCGCCTGGCTTCTGTCATTTAAAATGACACAATCAATGGCCAGCACTCAAAGTGTTTCACAACACCTTTTTGCAAGAAGCTGATCAATCAGAAACATGAAATACTTAAGGCCAGATAGCAGTTCAGCTGTTTGGCATTGTTGACGAAAGTTAGCATGTCGAAAATCGCCGTAATTCGAACTTTGATTGGTTAAAGTTGTTTCGTGTGAATCCTAAACGTTAGGCCTTACGTTAGACCAATTCTCTTTGTTTCAGGTCATAGACAAGACATCACCGTCCTGAGGATAAACTCCATATTGCTCAACCCCTCTCACCTCTCTACAGCAGCTGTCTGACAGATGTGTTGTCTGACAAAGCAGGACTGGGCTCCACTTCCTGTACGTTTCAAGCCACCACGTGCCTTGTAAATGTCTACTGCTTATAACTTTAGAAATAGCGCTCAATTGGTTTCGTGTAGTAAAAGTTGACTCGATGTGGATTTTCCGGTGCACAAAATAAAACAAATATGGTATTTGATTCAGCAAGTCAACAGCTCGACGTTTGAATTGTTGTCGTGGTTTAGTGCAGCCACACTTCTTTTATTTTTTTTACAGCAGACTTTTGTGGAAGTGCCTTGTACCTAACTTAACCGTAAGGTTTTCTTTAAAAGAAAGTATAAAACATTGTTTGGAAGCAGTTTTTTTCCATATTTCTTTTGAAAAGGAAATATGGGAAAAATTGCTTTCAAACAATGTTTCATACTTCATTTATAAAATTAAATCGAAGATAACGAATTAGCTTCCCCAAGTCAGCTGATGGATATGGATGCTTTCTCACACTTGGTATTTTGCTAGAGTGACAAAATAGTGGCTGATAGTACCGATAAGTGTTGGCATCAGATTATGGGGTTGTGTCTGTCTTGAACTGAGTTGTATAAATGAAGATAAGGCAACTATGTTTTAATAAAGTTAAAGTAATAATCACTGGATTTGTAATTCTTACCCTGGCTTAGAACCTTTCTTGTATGACGAATCTTTTACTAACCGTAAAAAATCATTACGAATGTAAAAATAATGGTGCAACACAAATTGGGTCTACCGAATCTTTAAGGAGTAATACATACTGTATTAACGAGCACCTCTAAATGACCGTTTGTCATGTAGTGAAACAGTGTTATTCCTCTCTCGAAGGCGGATGCGAGAGGCACGATGGTCCAACCAGTGCCCACAAAGCATGATGACCTTTCCAAACAGGGCGCGCAAGGCATGATAACCTTTCCAAACAGGGCGCGCAAGGCATGATGACCTTTCCAAACAGGGCGCGCAAGGCATGATAACCTTTCCAAACAGGGCGCGCAAGGCATGATGGCCTTTCCAAACAGGGCGCGCAAGGCATGATGACCTTTCCAAACAGGGCGCGCAAGGCATGATGACCTTTCCAAACAGGGCGCGCAAGGCATGATGACCTTTCCAAACAGGGCGCGCAAGGCATTATGACCTTTCCAAACAGGGCGCGCAAGGCATGATGACCTTTTCAAACAGGGCGCGCAAGGCATGATGACCTTTCCAAAGAGGGCGCGCAAGGCATGATGACCTTTCCAAACAGGGCGCCCAAGGCATGATAACCTTTCCAAACAGGGCGCGCAAGGCATGATGGCCTTTCCAAACAGGGCGCGCAAGGCATGATGACCTTTCCAAACAGGGCGCGCAAGGCATGATGGCCTAACTAAACAGGGCACGCAAGGCATGATGGTCTAGCTAAACAGGGTGCGCAAGGCATGATGGGCTTACCAAACAGAGCATGCGAGGCATGAAAACGCGACACGAAATTCTCTTTTTCTTATTTTGAGAAATTGACTAGTTAGTATTTTCACATGAAACCGGCGACACCCGAATATCTAATTTGCATATCACTTGTGACGTCAAGAGTTGTACAAGTGGGTGATAAACATTAGACATTCCCATACAAAATAGGACGTCCCCACCCAAAATACACATATAATTGATCGTGGGGCCCGAATCTTCCACAGAAAATAGCTGAGTGTAACCTGAGCAGAGTATCCTTAAGGAATCCTGCAGCAATTGGAGCGGTGATTTTTATTAATATTTTTAAAAAGATTTTGAACACCATTTGCGCGCGAATCACCCAATTTTTCGGCAAACTCACTCCTTTTTCGATCACAATTTTGGATCAAAGCAATAAGATATACGCTGTAAATAATTGCGAAAAGATATTACAAGGCCAAATGTAACGCATCAATATCTCTGCAAAGAGAATGCATATTTTAAAAGCGTCTATGCTTTTAAATAACACAGAGAAAAAAATGTTTATAATTTTTTTGTCCAATTTATTGCGAATTGTCACAAGAACAAAACACGCTCTTAGAAGAACATTTTTAACGCACTAAACAAGCACTAAATAATGAAACCTATAGATTACAAGGAAAGCAAGCTATAAATCATCTACACAAAGAGATAAAAAAAACTTCAACATATAAAACTCAAAGAGAAACGACTGGAAATCTAAAATCTAAAAAGTAGGTTGAGATGCGAGGACTAAAACTCATCAATGAGTGAACGTCGATTGTATTTTTAAATTAAAATCCTCTTTTAATAAACAAACAAAAAAACAAATGCAGTAGATGGTAGTAGCATTATAATCCCTGAATAGTTCAAATGTTTTTTTTTAAAGAAAAACTGCCATCAAGACTTGGTATATGTAAAAGGGAATGCACAACAACCGCACAAATGTACATTTACTAGCAAAACAAAGCGTACGGTTCGATCAGAAAACACTCACAAGAAAACGTGCACCATTCACCGTGCTTTTCTTGGCTCTAGAACAAATTTGAGTTTTATGTTTACCCTTCCTCCCTCCCGATTGTAAGGACTGATTATTGTTTCTTAGAGAAATATCATTCCTTGAATGAGTGGATCAAATTCGATCAAATCCTGTTGTCAATCGGCACGGTAAAACAAACTATTTCGCTTTTCCCGTTTGGCAATTTGTTGTACTTTGAGGCTCAACAGTGAATCAGATTATTACAATTGCATGTGGTTCTTTCAACATTTTCCACCCCGGGGTGCTGTTTGAAGGTGCACTGGTATTTTTGCGAGTTTACTATTTTTAGTGAAGTTATTCGCCAGTTCGCATTCGCATGTGGAAGAAATCGTATATCTACAACTTAGTTTGCGAATAAAAATGCATTGAAATGTCGCCAAGACATTTTCAAAACACGATTACAAAAATTCCTGTTATTAATAAGCACAAAGGCATTTTTAAAACTAAACATCGATAGCTATATTTTGTTATAAAGCTTATGTATTTTTAGTGTCATGGTCTCTTTAAAGTAACTTAAAATTATTTTATTTCGGGTCCCACCACATCTAAAGATATAAGTATCTGTAAGTAACGTTCTATGTTATGTTGCAATGTAACAGCCAATTTTCTATGTTATGTTATGGCGCGTTGGTTTTTGCACTTCAGTTTTAGTTCAAACAGGCTATTTTTGTTTCGCTTAGACCAATAGCCTATCCACATGACTTGACTTGAAAGGGAGCTCTCAACCATTATTGTACGTACTGTACCAATAAATTTATTATGAGTAACAGAGTGGAAATTCGGCTCAATTAAGGTTTCGCAATGGGAAACTAAATGAAGTTTGGTTTTGTTTACTTTCAATCGCATCATTTGAAAAAAAAACATCTCTGTGTTAATGAGTTTTTTATTATTGTACTCATGTATAATACCCTTATCCCTTTAACCAATCAAAATCAACCACAATTTAAAAAGACTTCAATTCTATTTCAACTCTTGCAAAGTTTACCAGCCCTCAGAAATTAAAGTCAACCATGCAAGATTTGTTAACAGGCAGAATATGAAAACGCCATTAGACCAGTTCAGTTATCTTCTACAAAAGGTAAGCATACGTTGAAAATAGTTAACGATCTTTTAAAAGAAAAAGAAACTAAAAATTAGGAACTTTTTGAACTTGGTTGCTATGCTAAACAAGTTTTGTTTTGCGATGTCGTAAACAAGATTTTTATTCGATAAGAAAAAATTTGCGCATTTTGCTATAATTGTTTCGAGCATGTCGCCATTGCTTATTTGTATGGGTCGGCAAATATTTTAGGCGAAAACCATCAATTTCTGAGTAGTATCTTAAATTTTCTTAAATTTCCCCTTTCCCGAGGGTGACAAGCGTTTTTGATTTTTTTCAGGAAAAATTTTGAATCATCAACGCCTTTGTAATACCTTCTGATTTTCTAGGACGTTAAAGTGTATAAGTTTTTCAAGGTAGTTATCGACACTTTTCTTTTCACACTCTCCAGCTTTTATTTTTGATATTCTAATTAAGATTTCTTGAACGCCAATAAAAAAGTTCATTGTCTACTCAACTATAAACCCACTAAACAAAAGATGGTTAAAATTGCTTTTTGCGAGCTTTAAGTCTTGTTCATAGTTTGACTACTTTCTTATGACTCCATTGATTCTCTTGTTTTTCAAGAAAAAGCAGAAAAAGAGATTACCATTATTTAAATCATTTTTATTTTTAATGTTCCTCCGAAAAGCAGAACTTTCTCTCGTTGCAGCTATGGGTTCCATTTATGTATTTGAACACTAGTCACCATACAATAGAAGCATTAAGGTTCTCAACCCGCCAACGCTCAACCTGCGGGTTGGCTCCGGTTGGTCGACCAGCTACAGCGGCTTGGGGGCCAAAGTAGGAGCTTGATGGTGTTATAAAATTTGTAAAAATAATTAAAAAAATTATCATAAAATAAAATTACATAAATGGCAAGAATAACAAGCCGCTGTAACGGGTTGACGCTTCTATACCCGGTTGGTCAACCCGCTACAGCGGCTTGTTATTCTTGCCATTTATGTAATTTTATATTATTATAAATTTTTAACATTATTTTTACAAATTTAATAACACGCTTTTTCTTTATGTTAAAATACACAACCTGCACCTTTATTATTCCTAATTCAATTTTCACCTTATCAATTATATGCCACCTATAAATAAAAGTATTATGAACGTTGTACAAACGATTTAAAGAAGGACCTTTAATCTCATAATTTTTTGAAATGGTTTAAAAAGATTCGCTTCTGATAAAAGCCGTATTATCGAAAAGTCAATGGTTTTGACAATTTTTTATAATAAATTGCGTTAAAAATCATGCTAAAATAATGAGAAATGATAAGTGAGCCTTATAAAGTACTGATGGAATTTAATTTCTTACACAGCTAAGTGTTTGAGTTTGATAGCAAATTCTATTTAGAGTGTACATTCAGGCGCGAAGCCCGGAGTTGCATTGAAGATATATTATTTGACGCGAAAAGAAAGCACAGAGTCGTCAAATTTGCGTCATTTTCAGAAAATCGGAATCATACCTTTCATTATTCATATTATTTCTCTTCCAAATAATCTTTAAAATGCCAACATAACCACGATTTATTTCGTCTTATGATTATTTATCACGTGTTATTGACATTGTAAAAAAGCTATAACGAAAATACAATTTAGTATTATGATTTGTCGGCTTCTTTATAGTTAAAGAAAATAATCGTGCGCCTTAAATTATTTTTTCTAATAATGTTTAAATGGAAAAGGGTGCCCAACGACAGAACCCACATTATATTGAGCTTCTCCCTTTCGTATGCCATCACTTGCCATTTACTACCATGGCATGCCATGATTGCCATGACTACCATGGGTTGCCATGACATGCCATTGACTACCATGGACTGCCATGATTGCCATTGTCTACCATGGACTGCCATGACTTGCCATTGACTTCCATGGACTGCCATGACCACCATGGATTGCCATGACTAGCCATTGACTACCATGGACTGCCATCACTTGCCATTGACTACCATGGACGGCAATGACTTGCCATTGACTACCATGGACGGCAATGACTTGCCATTGACTACCATGGATAGCCATGACTAGCCATTGACTACCATGGACGGCAATGACTTGCCATTGACTACCATGGACTACCATCACTTGCCATTGACTACCATGGACTACCATCACTTGCCATTGACTACCATGGACTACCATCACTTGCCATTGACTACCATGGATTGCCATGACTTGCCATTGACTACCATGGACTGCCATCACTTGCCATTGACTACCATGGACTACCATCACTTGCCATTGACTACCATGGACTACCATCACTTGCCATTGACTACCATGGACTACCATCACTTGCCATTGACTACCATGGACTACCATCACTTGCCATTGACTACCATGGATTGCCATGACTTGCCATTGACTACCATGGACTGCCATCACTTGCCATTGACTACCATGGACTACCATCACTTGCCATTGACTACCATGGACTACCATCACTTGCCATTGACTACCATGGACTACCATCACTTGCCATTGACTACCATGGACTACCATCACTTGCCATTGACTACCATGGACTGCCATGACTTGCCATTGACTACCATGGAGTGCCATGACTTTCATTGACTTCCATGGAGTGCCATCACTTGCCATTGACTTCCATGGACGGCCATGACTTGCCATTGACTACCATAGACTGCCATTGACTGCCATTGACTACCATGGATTGCCATCACTTGCCATTGACTACCATGATTTGCCATGAACTACCATGGCTAGTCATTACCTAACGTTGCGTGCTTGATGTTGCAATCTTTGTCATTTCGTGATCGTATTTATTGGTG